>NC_092241.1:50350954-50525954 GCF_036320965.1 Panulirus ornatus | reverse complement strand
AAAGATATGAAATGACATACTTAAGAAGTTATTACCCAAAGGGGCAAATCTCACTAGCACACCAATAGAGAAGTTCCCAAGCCTGCTGTCGTTTCACCACACCTTGCAGATTTAACTAAGTATGATTACAGTGTTATCCAGGAATCAGAGCATATTTTCCAAAGTATTCTAAGTGTGTCTGCTCCCTTCTACATGGTACTATACCAACATTTTCGATGTATTTTAGTAAAAAACATGCATACCTGTTAGTAAAAATTAATCACTTAAAACAAGAGGGGAACATCTTATACTAAAAAGCCTTTTAATTTGAAATCCATTCATTGTCATGGTCTGGGCTTTTCCTAGACTAGGTATAAGAGTTTAAGGTGATCATAGAACAGCTTACTTCCGAGGGCTTTTAGGGTGTTCATACTTGCTGCCTTCATCCATTCCTGTCGCCATTCCACCACACATGAAATAGCACGTGGGGAGTGCTCATCCTCCTTGAAGACTCAGATTGGGGTGTCCAATTGTGTGTGGATGTAACCAAGATGAGAAAAAAGTAGAGATAGGTAGCATGTTTGAGGAAAGGAACCTCAATGTTTTGGCTCCGAGTGAAATGAAGCTCAAGGGTAAAGGGGAAGAATGGTCTGGGAATATCTTGGGAGTAAAGTCAGGGGTTGGTGAGAGGACAAGAGCAAAGGAAGGTGTAGCACTACTCCTGAAACAGGAGTGGGAGTATGTGATATAGTGTAAGAAAGTAAACTCTAGATTAATATGGGTAAAACCGAAAGTGGATGGAGAGAAATAGGTGATTATTGGTGCCTATGCACCTGGTCACGAGAAGAAAGATCATGAGAGGCAAGTGTTTTGGGAGCAGCTGAGCGAGTGTGTTAGCAGTTTTGATGCACAAAACTGGGTTATAGTGATGGGTGATTTGAATGCAAAGGTGAGTAACGTAGCAGTTGAGGCTATAATTGGCATACATGGGGTGTTCAGTGCTGTAAATGGAAATGGTGAAGAGCTTGTAGGTTTGTATGCTGAAAAGGACAGGTGATTGGGAATACCTGGTTTAAAAAGAAAGATACATATAAGTATATGTATGTAAGTAGGAGAGATGGCCAGTGTTAATGGATTACGTGTTAACTGATAGGCACATGAAAGAGACTTTTGGATGCAATTGTGGAGACGGGAAGTCTGATCATTATCTTGTGGAGACGAAGGTGAAGATTTGTACAGGTTTTCAGAAAAGAAGAGAGAATGTTGGGGTGAAAAGAGTGGTGAGAGTAAGACAGCTTGGAAAGGAGACTCGTGTGAGGAAGTATCAGGAGAGATTGAGTGCAGAGTAGAAAAAGGTGATAGCAAATGACATAAGGGGAGTGGGGGAGGAATGGTATGTATCTAGGGAAGCAGTGATGGCTTGTGCAAAAGATGCTTGTGGCATGAGAAGTGTGGGAGGTGGGCAGATTTGAAAGGGTAGTGAGTGGTGGGATAAAGAAGTAAGGTAGTTAGTGAAAAAAGAAGAGAAAGGCATTTGGATGATTTTTGCAAGGAAGTAGTGCAAATGACTGGGAGATGTATAAAAGAAAGAGGCAGGCCATCAAGAGAAAGGTGTAAAAGGTGAAAAAAAGGGCAAATGAGAGTTGGGGTGAGAGAGTATCATTAAACTTTAGGGAGGATAAAAAGGTGTTTTGGAAGGAGGTAAATAAAGTGCGTAAGACAAGAGGACAAATGGGAACATCATTGAAGGGGGCTAATGAGGATGTAATATGTAGTGGGGAGGTGAGAAGAGGGAGTGAGAATTTTAAAGGTTTGTTGAATGTGTTTGATGATAGAGTGGCAAATGTAGGGTGTTTTGGTCGAGGTGGTGTGCATAGTGAGAGAGTCAGGGAGACTGGTTTGGTAAACAGAGAAACAGTAGTGAAAGCTCTGCAGAAGATGAAAGCTGGCAAGGCAGCAGGTTTGGATGTTAATGCAGTGGAATTTATTAGAAAAGGGGGTGACTGTGTTGTTGACTGGTTGGTAAGGATATTCAATGTATGTATGGTTCATGGTAAAGTGCCTGAGGATTGGTGGTATGTGCCTAGTGCCATTGTACAAAGGCAAAGGGGATAAAGGTGAGTGTTCAAATTACAGAGGTATAAGTTTGTTGAGTATTCCTGGGGCCTGGATGTGGAAAGGGAGCTGTGGTTTTGGTGCATTACACATGACAGCTAGAGACTGAGTGTGAATGAATGTGGCCTTTGTTGTCTTTTCCTAGTGCTACCTCTCTCTCTTTCTCTCCACCCATGCTATTTCATAGGAGGCGGGGGAATGGATGAAGGCAGCAAGTATGAATATAAAGATGAGTGTTCAAATTACAGACGTATAAGTTTGTTGAGTATTCCCGGGGCCTGGATGTGGAAAGGGAGCTGCGGTTTCGGTGCATTACACATGACAGCTAGAGACTGTGTGTGAATGACTGTGGCCTTTGTTGTCTTTTCCTAGTGCTACCTCTCTCTCTTTCTCTCCACCCATGCTATTTCATAGGAGGCGGGGGAATGGATGACGGCAGCAAGTATGAACATGTACATGTGTATATATATACATATATGTCTGTGCATGTATATGTATTTATAAGTTCCTACGAGTCCACGGGGAAATAAAACACGATAAGTTCCCAATTGCACTTTTGTGTAATAATCACATCAGGGGAGATACAAGAAAGAAATGTATATGTACATATGCATTGAAATTTTTAAGTATGTATATATGCATGTGTGGGCATTTATGTATATACAAGTGTATGTGGATGGGTTTGGGCCATTCTTTCGTCTGTTTCCTTGCACTACCTTGCTAACGCGGGAGACATCGATTAAGTATCATAACATACCAATGTACATAATCATACTTGCTCGCCCTCGTCCATTCCCAGTGCAACCCCGCCCCACAGGAAATAACATCATCACCCTCAGCAACAGCAAGGCTGAGCCAGGAAATAGATGAAGAACTGCCATATCTGCTCAAGCTCATACTTTAGCTGTCATAAGTAATGCACCAAAACCACAGCTCCACATCCACATCTAGGCCTCACAAACCTTTCCATGGTTTACCCCAGACGTTTCACAAGCCCTGGTTCAGTCCAGTGACACCACGTCAACCCTGGTATACCACATCATCCCAATTCACTCTCTTCCATGAGTGCCTTTCACCCTCCTGCATGTTCAGACTCCAACAGCTCAAGATCATTTTCACTCCATCCTTCCACCTCCAATTTGGTCTCCCACTTCTCCATGTTCCCTCCACTTCTGACATATATATCCTCTTTGTCAACCTATCCTCACTCATTCTCTCCATATGTCCATACCACTTCAAAACACCCTCTCCTGCTCTCTAAATCACACTTTCTATTACCACACATCTCTCTTACCCTTTCATTACTTACTCGATAAAACCACCTCACACCACATATTGTCCTCAAGCATTTCATTTCCAACACATCCACCCTCCGCCATTCAACCTTATCTTTTGCCAATGCTTCACAACCATATAATATTGTTGAAACTACTATTCCTTCAAACATAGCCATTTTTGCTCTCTGAGATAACATTCTCTCTTTCCACACATTCTTCATTGCTCCCAGAACGTTCCCCCCCACCCCCATCCATGACTCACTTCTACTTCCATGTTTCTATTCACTGCTAAGTCCACTCCCAGATATCTAAAATTATTCACTTCCTCCAATTTTTCTCCATTCAAACTCACATCCCCACAAACTGGTCCCTCAACCCTGCTAAACCTGATAACCTTGCTCTTATTCACATTTACTCTCAATTTTCTCCTTTCACACACTTTTCGAAACTCAGTCATCAACAGTAGCTTCTCACTTAAATCAGCCACCAGTGCTCTGTCATCATGAGATGGCCTTCATTATGACCTTTAGTCACCCTTAATGTCTCAGCTAAAAAAAGGGGGTAAACACACAGCAAAAATATTTTCTGTGGCTTGTAAGGAATGAAAGAGACATCTGTATGCTAATAATTGTACTATAAATCAGCAGGATCTCTAAATTGAGGCAGGTAAAGTTAGATCAACTGATGTTTGCCACTTTCTCCCACGAGAACATTAAGTGAAGTCAGCCACCAATGAAGGTTTAAGAATATGTCACTTTCATTACCAGGGTGGCAAAGTTGCCCAAGGCTTCAATGCATTCACCCAAATGATATAAAAAAAAAAAAGTGGGGGGCTTACTTACCCCTCACAATATCAGGCAGTGATATGCAACATCATACTACCATGACAAGTAAGAAAAACCTTTGGAGTTTGCTTATTCTTTTTATGAAAAATTTCACGAACTCCCTGGAAAATAGTTATTTCAAACTTGTAAGCGGTGACACAATCACTCTTGTAATGATGTAACAAAAGTATGAAACACATAACAGCACACTCATTCTTCTGGTAACATCAAATGGCTGAAGTTATACATCATATGATGACTCCAAGTAACAGTATAACCAACTGCATCTGACTAAGTTTCATTTAGATGCAATTTGTAACTGGGAATACAAACTCTATCCCATGCCAAGGTAAAAGCTTTTTTTTTTTTCTTCTTTTTTGCTTTGTCGCTGTCTCCCGCGTTTGCGAGGTAGCGCAAGGAAACAGACGAAAGAAATGGCCCAACCCACCCCCATACACATGTATATACATACGTCCACACACGCAAATATACATACCTACACAGCTTTCCATGGTTTACCCCAGACGCTTCACATGCCCTGATTCAATCCACTGACAGCACATCAACCTCGGTATACCACATCGATCCAATTCACTCTATTCCTTGCCCTCCTTTCACCCTCCTGCATGTTCAGGCCCCGATCACACAAAATCTTTTTCACTCCATCTTTCCACTTCCAATTTGGTCTCCCACTTCTCGTTCCCTCCACCTCCGACACATATATCCTCTTGGTCAATCTTTCCTCACTCATTCTCTCCATGTGCCCAAACCATTTCAAAACACCCTCTTCTGCTCTCTCAACCACGCTCTTTTTATTTCCACACATCTCTCTTACCCTTACGTTACTTACTCGATCAAACCACCTCACACCACACATTGTCCTCAAACATCTCATTTCCAGCACATCCATCCTCCTGCGCACAACTCTATCCATAGCCAACGCCTCGCAACCATACAACATTGTTGGAACCACTATTCCTTCAAACATACCCATTTTTGCTTTCCGACATAATGTTCTCAACTTCCACACATTCTTCAAGGCTCCCAGGATTTTCGCCCCTTCCCCCACCCTATGATCCACTTCCGCTTCCATGGTTCCATCCGCTGCCAGATCCACTCCCAGATATCTAAAACACTTTACTTCCTCCAGTTTTTCTCCATTCAAACTTACCTCCCAATTGACTTGACCCTCAACCCTACTGTACCTAATAACCTTGCTCTTATTCACATTTACTCTTAACTTTCTTCTTTCACACACTTTACCAAACTCAGTCACCAGCTTCTGCAGTTTCTCACATGAATCAGCCACCAGCGCTGTATCATCAGCGAACAACAACTGACTCACTTCCCAAGCTCTCTCATCCCCAACAGACTTCATACTTGCCCCTCTTTCCAAAACTCTTGCATTTACCTCCCTAACAACCCCATCCGTAAACAAGTTAAACAACCATGGAGACATCACACACCCCTGCCGCAAACCTACATTCACTGAGAACCAATCACTTTCCTCTCTTCCTACACGTACACATGCCTTACATCCTCGATAAAAACTTTTCACTGCTTCTAACAACTTGCCTCCCACACCATATATTCTTAATACCTTCCACGAAGCATCTCTATCAACTCTATCATATGCCTTCTCCAGATCCATAAATGCTACATACAAATCCATTTGCTTTTATAAGTATTTCTCACATACATTCTTCAAAGCAAACACCTGATCCACACATCCTCTACCACTTCTGAAACCACACTGCTCTTCCCCAATCTGATGCTCTGTACATGCCTTCACCCTCTCAATCAATACCCTCCCATATAATTTACCAGCTTTTTACATAATATAATTCTTTTCATTTTCCAATTTTGAAATGAGGGTAGGGGTGAGGGATGCTTTTGTTACTGCTGCACAGAAAGGATTAAAATGCATGGTTTAAGGACTACTCAAAAAAGGTTAGAGACCCATTAAACAAAGAAGCATCTTCAACATTACCAACCAATACATAAATCAATGCATGCAGACATAAATATACAGTACTGTATGCACAAATAACACCTTACCCATCATAAGCACTGTCACGAAGTTTCCTTGCTTGAAGGTAACCATTTTTATTTATGAAGTCCGGCTTTTCAACATCTTCATTATCTGTCCACTGCAATTTGTAGGACCCTGGCCCATGTCGTTCAGTAACCTACAAGCAATAATTTCTTTCATGTTTAGGAATACTACATAAAATAAATGGGTTATAGAAGGCCTGTTTGCCAATGACAAAGTTATCTGCCAAATAATATGCTAACACTAAATATATTTCTGTTCTAGCCGAGTTTTAGATAATGTTCAAAAGCTCCCTCTTCAGCCTCCACTTCCCTCAGCAAAAACATCCAGCAAGATAAAGAATGGAAGAAATGCCAGCCAGGCAATGCTGAAGTAAAACAAACATTAAATTTCAGAAATGATGAAAAAAATACTACTACCGTCTACACACATTTATGCTGATTTGGTAACCGGTAACAAATCTATTAAGAGCCATCTTTCCCACACAGAAATGAAAGAAAACAAGGTAATGCACATATTTTTTGTCACTATATTCATCTGGCAAATACCTGTCTAACTAATCTTAAAGATATCTATATTTTTCACATTGGAACAAAATCTGATACAAGGGTCTATATAATTATCAACATTTTCACAAATACACAATATGAGCACATATTCTCATGACTGCTATAATCATATATCAGCATTTGAGTGGATGGGCCATTCTTCATCTGTTTCCTGACGCTACCTCACTGATGCGGGAAACAACAATCATTTAGCAGATAAAAAAAGGGGGAAAATGGAGGAAATGTGTATTAAAAGATTGCTGGAGCATATGGGACTGCCCGAAGCAATCTCTATGATAAAGAAAAGGAGAAGAACTGATGCTTACAGCCAAGATATATGGGGGTTAAGTTATGGTTATGTTTGTCTTGGAGTCATCAAGCCAGGAAATACTTAGAAAAGTCAAGAGTCTCACAGGAAAGGTAGAATTCAGTGGAATATTTATCAAACATGACACACATCCAAGAAAGAGAGGGAGAAAAGCAAAGAGTACAGTCACAAGAAAACTAAAGATGCCATACATGGGAAGAGAGTGTAGCAGCTCCACTAAAACTGCAAAGGGGGAAGGAGTGTTGGGAGATGGTAATGTCAAACCAAAAGTAAAATATTCAGGTGTTGATGAGGTAATAGTTAGTAGTAAAGAAGTGGAATTAGTGGTAAAGAAGTGGAATTCATGGATCATAAAAGGGAAAAAGCAATATCATTGGAGTTGTGGGAACTAAGCTTACCAAAGTGATAAGCTATCACCTGTTCTCCCCGGAGGGATACATGATGGTAAGAGGGGGAAAAAAGCAAAGGATGGGAAGCATTAGCCCCCTTCATAAAACTGGGCCTGAAATTTTAGAAAATAGCAAAAGAAGGCCCATTCAGACTATATAATGGGAATAGTAACAGTCAGGAGAAGCAGCATTTTATAATCCTTCAAAAACCTGTGATGAACCAGAACAAATATACAATAACAACAATGAAAGAACTATTTATTAAGATGGTGCATGAAGCCGTGAAACAAACACCTCTTAGATATGGTAAAATACTGATAAGAGAGACAGACAGACACGAATCTATAAGTGCATACATGAAAATTTCAAACACCAACATGTCATGGAGCACACTAGGATGAAAGAGTGATACACCATCACTGCTAAATCTTACCATTGAAAACATTATACAAAACACCAATGTGGCAATGAGTGATCATCGAATGTTCAGGTTTGAATATGTGCTAAAAGAGGACATATGAGCAAAAGTGAAACAGGAAATAAAGAAAAGATATAATCATGGAAACTACACAAACCTCAATAATTTCTATGGTAAGTAGATAGGGAAATGGAATTCAGTAGCCTAAAACCAAGGGCTCTGTGGTGAGAGCTTCTGTGATATTTACAATAAAGTAGAGGTAGGGAACTTCAAGCCTCAAACACAAAGAGAATGATAAGGAGAAAGGAAAGATTTACTAAACTATGTCAAAAATCTAAATGGTGTTAAAAAGGAGCTTTGAGATGTGCACTTGTGATCCTATAGATGGCACTCCAGCTGACAAGCAAAAGCAATGTATAAGAAAGCACAGAATGAATCTTGCAGGATAAGAAAGGTGGTACAAAGAAACTTTGTAAGGGATATTGTGGACAAAGCAGCTGGGAATTTAGAAATTTTCCATAAACTCAAGTGTTAGTTATCAGTTAAGGAGCAGCTACTCAGGTGAAGGGATTCATTGGAAAAATTTTGAAAAGGATGATGTAAGGATATGTGAGGAAATGAAAATCAAGTTCAAAAGTGTTCTCACAGTGGAAGACATTATAGCCCCAACACCAGTGAGAAGGAATGGGAAGACAGTTTTGGAAATCATTGTCATATCTAAAAAAAAAAAATGTTAACAATACCAAAATGACGACCCACACAAGGCTCAAGATCCTAATATTTCAACAAACATTTTAAAGATATGTGCATATGCACTAAATAGATAACTGTTCAAGATGTCACTGCAGAGAGGCAAAGTACCAAGGAAATGGATAGAGCAAACATCATACTTATATAAAAGAAAGGAGACCAAAAACAGGGTGTTGAAATACACACCTGTTACACTAACAAGCAAACAGATGATTTCTGACAAACGAATTTCCAGAGCGAGAGAGGCCATGGTTTTAGGGAAATGAGGTTATGTGAAACTACTCTCTCCAAGTTCTAGAGGAGAGTGAGCTCAGTCCTGGACAAAAGGTAAAACTGGATGGACTGTCTGCAACAAACATGAACACAAAGGCCATGAACAAACTAAAAGTTAATCAGAACAATTACTGATTAACTTACATGTGTAGTTCATGATATGTATGTTTTCCCCATATTCAACTATGAGATATTGGTTTAAATCAAGGTGTAAGACAGTGCTAACTTAAATATGCATTACTATTAAAACTTTATCTAGGTAGGCATGCCTTATTTTAGTTACCTTTGTCTTCTATCATTCACACTTTGGTTCTCTCCCTATCACTCTTGGGAAAAATACTCATTTAGATTTGTATTACTGTACCAAATACCTTGACTTCATACTTTATTCATTTCGCATTTTTTGTATTGTTTTCATAACATAGCAATTTATCCTTAATAATGTCTTCATAATGGTTGTTCTGAAATATTCTCAGGTTAACCATTCCATTGCATCTTTTCATTGCTATTTAGCTTTACAAATGCTTTTCCATATCCCTCTCTTTTTTCCTCCACAATCAATTGTAGCTCAAGATCATCCTTTGTTTTACCCAATCCTAATTCAGGCTGCACCCAGTAGGCACTATTAGGGCAGCGAGGACAACATTGCAACCATCCCATTGTATCTATTTGTTGTTCTTGACTTTGACAAATGCTGTTATATGTTCCACAACCCCATTCTTTTATCTACATAATCAATGGAAGCTTAGGATTATCCTTTGTTATAATCAATCCTGTTTCAGGGTGCACCAGGCCCGTACTACTTTGGTGGTCAGGACAACACTAAGTAGCCAACTGAGCTCTGCGAGTGGCTTCTGTTAAGTAAAATACCATTTTAACAGACTAACCATGAATAAGTGGGATCTGTTAAGATGCCAAACTCCATTACATCCTGAATTTTTCTCCAGGAGCACAAAGGAAATTGCAAATGAATTTGTAAACTATAAACTGATACTGGTCCAGCAATGATACTTTGGTCTGCAAGGCACCCTTCCGAGACTAGGGATTTTCAGGAGTTAAGAGACTACGGAGAATCAGAACGAAATGGCTCCTTGGTCACCTGGAGTCACCTGAATCACCTCGTCAGAAATGGGGTACACGAGATGCAAGCAAGCATCCTCATGCTCATGATGCTCATTTACTTTCACCTTTTCTGCACTGCTAAGGTTTTCCTATACCTCTTAGCAACACTCATTAATCAGGCTGAAAGTACCCTATTAAATATCCCTGACTGCCTAAACTACAATATGAAACACTAGATGTTTGGTACCTGTAATATCTTGGCCCTACCAAGGCATTTTGGGTGGTAAATGAGAAACTAAAACACTAACCAACTTAGAGTGTATGTTACTCTGAAGGTAGTATGAATGCAGTTCCTCACAAATAAAAAACTGAAACCTTATATCAACTAAGTCAGGGTCAAATGTCTGGGGTCCACATTGTTAAAGTGCTAAGGGCACATACCTTCCCCAACAGAAAGTTGAGGCTAATTCAAAACGAAGAGTTTGAGGATGGGGAAAAGCCAAGGGAATTCATGAAAAGGTCTATTAGGCCTATTGTAGATAGGGTGCTGTGGTGCTAGTGCATTACCCATGACAGTTCAAGAATGGATGTGAGCAAATGAGAAATTTCTTCATCTGTTCCTGGCACTACCTTGCTAACATAGGAAATGGCAAACAAGAGTGAAAGAAAAGATTGTACATGTGCATATGTATAAGGTAACTGTTCATTTGTTCCTGATAACAAGCCACAGTAGGAAATGCAACTATCAAAAAAGAGCACAACACATAGAGAACTGGCTTGGTTAACCAAAATGAGCTTATTGCCACCATAATGTGACAGTTATACTGCTGACATCTGACACCATTGTCTCTCCAGCAATTTCAATTCTCAAAAGAGAAAAATAAGTACAGTAATTACAATTTCTCTCTTGTACACTATATATAAAGAATAGCAATAGTGATCAAGCACCAAGAATAGCAGGAACCAAGGTGGAGACATCATTCATACATCATGGCATGCCAGTTAAGCAAGTACTATGAATGACTGGGGCTTGCTGAGCTTCACTACTTCAGCTTCATTGTGATGTAATGGGCCTAGTCAGGTTATTATGTGCTTGTTTAGCCTTGTGGATATTCATCCACAAATTCAATATCTCATTGTAGTCAAAGGAGTTATCATGGATTTGCCACATTGAGTGCTCTATCAGACACTTAACTGTGCTCTGTCCTTTGGGGAAAAATCTATATTTTCAAGTTGTATATACACAAGATCTTTCCACCCCATTTTGTTGTACCAGATAACACCTCCAGTCCACTAGATTACAGTATAACATCTAGAATTTTTCACTGAATCTTTATTAGAGGAATTGCAAGTAATTCAAAAATGTAATACAACACTATATCAATCCACGAAATTTTCGTGCAAATGTGTTCTCTACAACTTAAAATTGACCGATATTCATCATACATACCAGACAAGAACTTGAAAAAAATTTATTACATTCATCTAGTTGTAATCAACTCATTCTCAATTACATAACTAAATGACTTTTAATCAAACAAAATAAAGTAGCTTCTAGTACTATATGATTAATCAGTCCGTAAATCTGAAGAATTAATAAGTGCAAAATCTCACCTCAAAGTTGTGTCCACGGAAAGGCTCAGGCAATACAAGAAGAATATCAAAGCATGCCTCATCAGAGACTGCTGTACCTTCAAAACCACTCCCCGAGTGCTGGAAAAAGGCACCCCGAAGCAGTTCACACTTACACTCATTCATTTTTTCCTTTACAGCCACCAGAAACTCATTCAGTACCTGAAAAAGTAAAACGCATCTAGTGGATAGAAACAAATTAACATATAACAATTCATGGAGATATGGAAAAATTAATGTACCTTTTGTCAATACCAGCTTCTGGGGCTCATCCCTAACCCCATAACTTGGTCTCGATTAAAGCTGCTTTATTGCCTGCTAATCATTGAGGCTCTTTAAGACCACAGCCAGCAGCCTACATAAAATATAAGTGTCTAGCCAATCAGGAAGACTTAGATGTTCATCAACTCTTTCGGAGCTACTGGTAACGATCTACGCTGATCTAGCACAATGCTATGAGTATCAATCCAGGCACATTATTTCCCAACAGAGCTGAATTCTGCATGCATTATAGGCTGTATAGGCTGTATTGGCTGGCTAAACAAAGGACAAGTCACCGGAGCTGCCTGAAGACTTCAATAACCTGCTAGTGACCATGGAAGGTGGTTGTGTGCACATTGTTACCCATAGTGCCCATCACGGCATCTATACTGTCTGTACTTTGGATTTGTCAATCCAGTATCTCATGTGTTTTTCCTTAATTAAGAATGATCAACTCTCAATTTATATGAAAAATAGTGGTTCTGATAGTTTTTGTGCATCACATACACAATAAAATAATTTGGGTATCCATGTTCAACCAGCCCTTATTTCTTCCGATGGTTATGCTCTGAAAAAATTCAAACAAAGAGAAACTGCATACAGCACAACAATAAGGAAAAATGGGATGTGTAATACAAGGCAAGATATAATGTCCTAAATGTATCAACCAGATTTTCATCATATTAGTACATTAGGAATTAACAAAGATTAACAGATACATCATGTAAGAAGTTTGGGTCATTACACCATGGTGTTGAGAGGACCAAAGCACTTTGAATTTTCTCTGCATTCTTCTTTAAGTTGTGGATTACAAACTCACTAAGATTGTAAACATGCCCAAGCACTGATGCTCCCTCACCAGCATCAGTACTTTGAGATTTTTAGCTTCATTTCTAAAGTCAGAGATTTTCTTCAATGTAACATCTGGTTCTGGGGTAGATATTGCTAGACTTTTAAATGCCATTCTAATTAACACAAACACAGTGGGTTGCAGGAAATCACAACTGCAGGTATATCCAAATCATAAAAACTGCAGGTCCACTCACAATGGTGGAAATGGCAAGACCAACCCACTGGCAGGAACTTGGTGATCTCAACCCAGGAACACTTCATCCACCATCTCTAATTAGTTTTGGAGCAATTTCTACCACACTCATCTGCATAGTAGCAAATTTTGACCACATAAAAAGAGGGACTGGTAGAATCAAGTTCCTTACAGAATAGCAAAATCACATACCGTGATCCTTTACATAGCAAAGATGTGTGTACATTCACTGGCCAGTCCAGATGATATGATCTTCATAAACTTGGAATGGCTACATCTTAACTCATAAGTGATTTTCTTTCACCTTTTCATCAAACAAGTTTTTACGCAAACCAGAGACATAAAAATATCACTTGCACTATGAGAGGGTAAAGGACAGTCTTCAAATTTTCTTTGGATTAAGCCGTCATAACAAGTAGTGGTGATGTGAGGAGATGGAGTGAGTATTTTGAAGGTTTGTTGAATGGGTTTGATGATAGAGTGGCAAATATAGGGTGTTTTGGTCGAGGTGGTATGCAAAGTGAGAGGGTTAGGGAAAATGATTTGGTAAACAGAGAAGAGGTAGTAAAAGCTTTGCGGAAGATGAAAGCCGGCAAGGCAGCAGGTTTGGATGGTATTGCAGTGGAATTTATTAAAAAAGGGGGTGACTGTATTGTTGACTGGTTGGTAAGGTTATTTAATGTATGTATGACTCATGGTGAGGTGCCTGAGGATTGGCGGAATGCGCGCATAGTGCCATTGTACAAAGGCAAAGGGGATAAGAGTGAGTGCTCAAATTACAGAGGTATAAGTTTGTTGAGTATTCCCGGTAAATTATATGGGAGGGTATTGATTGAGAGGGTGAAGGCATGTACAGAGCATCAGATTGGGGAAGAGCAGTGTGGTTTCAGAAGTAGTAGAGGATGTGTGGATCAGGTGTTTGCTTTGAAGAATGTATGCGAGAAATACTTAGAAAAGCATATGGATTTGTATGTAGCATTTATGGATCTGGAGAAGGCATATGATAGAGTTGATAGAGAGGCTCTGTGGAAGGTATTAAGAATATATGGAGTGGGGGCAAGTTGTTAGAAGCAGTGAAAAATTTTTATCGAGGATGTAAGGCATGTGTACGGGTAGGAAGAGAGGAAAGTGATTGGTTCCCAGTGAATGTAGGTTTGCGGCAGGGGTGTGTGATGTCTCCAAGGTTGTTTAATTTGTTTATGGATGGGGTTATTAGGGAGGTGAATGCAAGAGTTTTGGAAAGAGGGGCAAGTATGAAGTCAGTTGTGGATGAGAGAGCTTGGGAAGTGAGTCAGTTGTTGTTCGCTGATGATACAGCGCTGGTGGCTGATTCATGTGAGAAACTGCAGAAGCTGGTGACTGAGTTTGGTAAAGTGTGTGAAAGAAGAAAGTTAAGAGTAAATGTGAATAAGAGCAAGGTTACTAGGTACAGTAGGGTTGAGGGTCAAGTCAATTGGGAGGTAAGTTTGAATGGAGAAAAACTGGAGGAAGTAAAGTGTTTTAGATATCTGGGAGTGGATCTGGCAGCGGATGGAACCATGGAAGCGGAAGTGAATCATAGGGTGGGGGAGGGGGCGAAAATCCTGGGAGCCTTGAAGAATGTGTGGAAGTCGAGAACATTATGTCGGAAAGCAAAAATGGGTATGTTTGAAGGAATAGTGGTTCCAACAATGTTGTATGGTTGCGAGGCGTGGGCTATGGATAGAGTTGTGCGCAGGAGGGTGCATGTGCTGGAAATGAGATGTTTGAGGACAATGTGTGGTGTGAGGTGGTTTGACCGAGTAAGTAATGTAAGGGTAAGAGAGATGTGCGGAAATAAAAAGAGCGTGGTTGAGAGAGCAGAAGAGGGTGTTTTGAAATGGTTTGGGCACATGGAGAGAATGAGTGAGGAAAGATTGACCAAGAGGATATATGTGTCGGAGGTGGAGGGAACAAGGAGAAGTGGGAGACCAAATTGGAGGAGGAAAGATGGAGTGAAAAAGATTTTGTGTGATCGGGGCCTGAACATGCAGGAGGGTGAAAGGCGGGCAAGGAATAGAGTGAACTGGATCGATGTGGTATACCGGGGTTGACATGCTGTCAGTGGATTGAATCAGGGCATGTGAAGCGTCTGGGGTAAACCATGGAAAGTTGTGTGGGGCCTGGATGTGGAAAGGGAGCTGTGGTTTCGGGCATTATTGCATGACAGCTAGAGACTGAGTGTGAACGAATGGGGCCTTTGTTCTCTTTTCCTAGCGCTACCTCGCACACATGAGGGGGGAGGGGGATGGTATTCCATGTGTGGCGAGGTGGCAATGGGAATGAATAAAGGCAGATTGTGTGAATTGTGTGCATGGGTATATATGTATGTGTCTGTGAGTGTATATATATGTGTACATTGAGATGTATGGGTATGTATATTTGCATGTGTGGACGTGTGTGTATATACATGTGTATGGGGGTGGGTTGGGCTATTTCTTTCATCTGTTTCCTTGCGCTACCTCGCAAACGCAGGAGACAGCGACAAAGCAAAATAAAAATAAAAAAATTTCTAATATATACATGCAATAAGCTAAATAGACTCGGGCAATAGAAACTGACGATGCTGTTCCTTTGTATTCTTACGCTCCCAAACCTCTCAATATTTTCACCTTCCAATGCTCTAACAGCACTTCAATAAGGAATTCATTTCTTACTGCAGACTGAAAACAAGGCCTTTCAGTTTTTTGCCTGTTTATTATGATGCATCTCCCATAACTCCTTGTGTGTAAAAGATATATCAAACATTCCCAGTAACTCTGAAGTTTTCAAAGTCATTGCAGACTTTCTTACCATGACTTTGATTGCCCTAAAATGGAAGGTTCGTGCACAGTTCAACATTTTCAGTAAGTGGTTCAAAATGCGACTCTTAGTTTTATCATCTGAGTACAGGACACAGAGAGTGCATCCAACCACTTTCTTTCTGAGAAAAGTAATGTCATCTAACATCATTCCATCATGTTTTACATTTTCCTTGCAACCAATCCCCACACAATGAATAGCTGAGTTGATAATGGACTAAATGCCCCAGCCAGGATTCAAACCTATACAAGCAACTGTCAGCAAAGCATCAGTGCAACTCGCTACTATCTCAATCAATGCTCTCCCATACAACTTACCAGATATACTTTACTAATGTAAATGTTACACCTTTTACATTGGCACCATATAGACACTCTGCCAATCCTCAGACACCTCCCCTTTGGCTATACACACACTGAAAATCCTACTTAACCAGTCAACAACAATGCCACTCTCTTTCTTGATTAATTCAATTCCAATCCCATCCATGCCAGATGCTGTGTTCAAATTCAATTTATGCAAGGTATTCACTACCTCTTCTCATTTCACCAAACCATTTACCATGATTAACTTACTTTACATATCTTCACATCCTAAACACACCACATCTACAACCATATCTTCTACATTCAGTGCCCCAAAATACTCCATTTCTTCATTGCCTGTTATCACCTCCCATCTGCTCCCTTCACTGATGCTCCCACAGGTTCTCTTGATCTTCTTGCACTATTCACCTGCCAAGATATTTTCTAATTCTCGCTAACGTTTGCTGATACCCTCTTAAACCAACTCTCGTTTTCCCTCATTTTCAAGCCCAGCACCTTCCTCTTGACCTCCAGCCACTCTGTCCTGTACATTTTACCTCACCCAATCACTTGCACTAAACTGCAGGTGATGCCTATCAATATCTAACAAACAATTTTACTTCCTTATTCCAACTCTTAAAACCCTTTCTCATGCTCACATCTCACTTTCCACATGTCAGACACTTCTCTTGCACAAGAAAGCATTCCTTACTTAAATATCTTCCGTTCCTCACCCATTTCCCCACTTTTGTTTATTCTCATCTGCCTTTTTTCACTCAACCTCACCTGGTATCTCCTCATTATAAATCTCTCTTCTAAGTTCGCTAACACACACCACACTCTTTCCACCCATATCATTTCCTCTTTTGTTGAAGCCTCTATAAACCGTCACCCTTGCCTCCATCAAGAAATGATCAGGTATCCCACACAAGAGTTTCTAGCATTCAGTTCATACATATGCTCTTCTCATTATAATACTTGACAACAGCCAAGTCACAGCTCTTGTTATTCTTAACTCTAAATTTTCCTGTGGTGTTAGTTCTCCCCTAAGATCATCATCTATAGGGCTTCTACAACATTATGGAAATTGGCCACATCCATCAGGTGCGGCCATAAATCAATGAGTATGTCATGTGGTGTATATGTCTGTAGAAGATGAGTGCAAAACAACTGAGAAGCGACTTTCAATGTCTTTGGTATGGGGGTTGCATCTTGGGCATGAGGGGCCTCATGATATTTTGCGTCTCTCTGTAGTGTCAGTGTGTTAGGTGGTGTATATATGCATACGAGAAAGTTTAGATATTCATAGGCAGGTGGCTCCTCCTCCCTCCTTCTCTATCCCACAATTTCTTTCCCTCAGACAAGAATTGATTGGGGAGATTAGAGGAATGGGTGATGTTAAATCCTATGAAGTTCTGCATATTCTCCTCTCATGCAATTTACTAATGAAAAGAACATTTATAAAAGGTACAAGACTTCATCATATCTGTTTCTTAAAAAGATTTTGATGGTCTCTGCCTGTCGAAATACAATGGAGTGTTTAATCTTATGCACCAATTTCTTTTTTTTATGCTTGACCACTGTTTCCTGCATTAGCAAAGTAGTGCCAGGAAAAATACAAAGACACACCCATTCATGCACACCAAAACCACAGCACCCTTTCCACCTCCAAGCACCACTGATGGAAGGAGTAATCCTCCAGGCACCCCAGGCACCAGTGGAGGAGGGTTGTCCATTTCCACATCTGTGTATACAATTACTTTACATTTTTTTATCATTTTCTGTCCTAGTTCTCACTATATAGAATTGTATGGATATCTAGTAAAATCTTGGTATTGAAATATGCATTAACTACATAAGTTATATACTAATTTTTCATGTAAAGCCCTGATGAACACTATCTAGTGCATAATTCCACCAGGGACCAACATTTGTCCTGAAACCAATAAAAAAAATAATTCTGCTAGCTCTGGTTATGTTCCTATTGGCCAACATTTGATTAGATTCTTTTTTAATGCGTACATACACTACCTCCATTTACTTACAAACCTCACAGAGATCTAACATTTCAAAGCCCCAGACCACCATGCCAGTGGTGGACTCAATGTTCTACCCATATTTCCAAGGTATCCTGGTTTTGAACCAAGAAATCCTACAGTACATTATGTCCACACTTATCACGCACAACATGGATTACTATGCAGATCACACAAATTATCCATCTCTATTGCTCATTTTTTTTTTTGCTTATCCTGACATAAGTACACTAAAGTTTCACAACTATACACCAGCAATTTCTTTTTTTAGATTATTTCATTGCATGAATTATAGTGGTGCTCTCTAATTTTTCTTCTGTGCATGATGCCATCTTTCAAATTCAACTTCCCTTCTATTGTTCTTATCAAACTTGACTCCAAGTATGCAAACTCATCCACAACTTCTAACTTTTCATTCTTCACCTAGCAAAGTTCACCTTCTGTTACCAGCATTCTCCCAGACTTATCTAACTCATTTTCACTCTTTACACATACCTCTCTTCTACTCATATGCACCCCCTTCCAGGTGAGTTTGTTCTTTCCTTTCAAATTTTGATTTGCTATCTTGCTAAATCATCATCTGGTTTACTTTACTGACTGATACCATTATTTCAAATCTTTTACCCAGGACTTCATATTCTATACTCTTTGTCTTCTAAACATCACTGTTTTCTAGCACATCTTGCTCCTCTTTCTAACCCTTTTCTTTCCCCACTTCCAACTTTTTCTAATCTTCCCACAATGAGGCATCTCTCTTGCCACACCCTATCAATGAAGTACCACACTTTTACCCTGCAGCCTCCAATAAAGCTGCTAAATTGCCGACAAACCACTCCACCTCACCCTGAACAGTTTCAGATCCCGAGTTTTCCTTATAATTTATCCTGAAAGGTATGCTGCACCCTAATTTTCATTACCACTTGTATATGTTACAAGTTTTCAAAGTAAATATATTATAGCTATCACTGTAATGAGCTCAAGTGATAAGCTGGTAACCCTTCTCTAAATACATCAAAATGTATCTATATTTCTGATGCAAGTTTTCCATGAGAAGAATCATCAAATTTGCTTTTTTCTTCTTCAAGGAATGACTGTTCTCATGGCACACAGTACTGCTGAAGTGCTTAGCAAGGAATTCATATAAGTATATTCAACAATCAAGAACCAAGTTAAAACTTGAAGCAGAGCTTTGGTATTGTAAAACAGGAACATGACTGCTTGATGTATCTCATGTTTGCCTGTACATTTGTGCATTCTTTGTATTTTTGAAGGGATCAAACTTACTAAGTTCACAAGTAGTGATGAATTCAACATCCATCAGTCATGCAGGGCGAGATCAATCATTTATTTCATTTCAAGAAGCTCTATGAGCATACTTTAGAAATATAATCTGTATTAACACCTCAACTACAACATTTAATCCTTTTCACTTCATCAAATCAAATTGTCATTTAATCAACTTTTTAACAATTTCTGGCCTTGTTCATGCTCACAAGTGACAGCAGAACATGTCTGATCTCATCTTGCAACCTGTTCAAGATGAGACTGGTGTTGGGTTGCCAGCAGAGTGAAACTTGTGGAGGTGCCAACTTAAGGTGGTGCCATAGTTGGTGGTAATCTAATTGTAGGTTATTGTTGCAATGATGTTGTTGGAGGTAGATGTCCTGGTCTTACTTTTAGTGGTGTTGTTGATGGTGTGGAGTTGCTTTGAGCGACACAGCATCTATGGCGAACAGGGACTCCAGACGGACCTCAAGGAGGTCAAGTCAGGCCAGACTATGATGAATAGCGGGAACACCTAGAAGGGAGACACACAGTAGTAAACGGAGTTTAGACTGGTCGCTGAATGGAAGGCACAAGTGTGAGCTCCAGAAAGGAATATGGTGAATACAGAAATCTGTTGCAACATTCTATGTGAACCATGGAAGAATTGGTTTCATGGTGTTAGGGATTACTGGAAAGCATAGGGTTACAGCATGAGCTATGGATGGTCCTTTCAATAGTAAAAATATAAAAACTAAACAGCCAGATTCAAGCTGAAGGGGAATCTTACAAGGTTCAAGCTAAATAATCTTGGTAGGCTAATGCAAGGAAGTTTGCTGAAGAGTTATGAGATAGTTAACTGGCTGGAGGTTAGAAACTGCCATGCAAGGAATGGTTGTTAATTTCAACAAATAAAAAAGAATAAAAGATTTTTGATGCCATCAAGGGCATTAATAAGAAATGGACTAGGCTGAAGGGTGCATAGTGGCTAAACATTAAGAGTAAAGTGCAGTTCATAATTTAAAGATGTGTGAGCAGACTAATACTATTATACTTAAATATAACGTAAAAGCACTATCATCAAAATGCACTGAAAAAAAATATATTGGAATTCACCAAGAAGTGATTTCAGTGGTTTGATGAGAAAGCATGAAAGACGAATGTACAAACAATACAAGATCAAATAAAGAATAGAATGTCACAAATATAGTACGTGCGAATCTTAGTAATGCATCTTACAACTGGAAAACCTCAGAGACTGAGAATGAGACACTGAAGAGTGGAGATAAATATGAAGGTGAAAGTATCTGAAAAGTTGTGAAGCAGTATTCCTCACAGTTGTGGCCTTGAGGAATGGAAAAAACGAACTGTTGCACAGTATAAAGACAAAAGGAGTAAAAATGATCCTCCTCCATACATGGTTGGCAACGTAAATGGTAGGACTGTGATTTATCAAGAATACTAAACCTCTTTTATATCAAAAATAAAGTGGAATTAGAAAGAAATAAGCTGACTAAAGATCTACCATCTTTTCATTTTGCAAAAAAAGGAGATAAAAATAGTCATGGGTGCACATATCAAAGGCTAAAAAAATATTTGACGTGTTTTCTAACAATCACAGACCCATAACTCAAAGAACAGATTGTAGGTATTGGGAAATATACAAGGTGGTACAGAGTTCCACAGTCAAACTGTAAAGAAAGAGTGATAAGACACGAACTCTGTCAATCATGGAACTGTCAATGTTCATACAATATCTGGGGGGACACTCTAAATTGCTAAGTGCTATATGACTAAGTCAGAGGAAGAGGAATGCAAGCAGCATTCATTAAGACATATACAATATAGTTCTCTTATGAAGTATCTAATTATTGTTATAAGATTTTACCCTTAAAGAAGTGTATAGCCAGGAGTAAATGGTGCTTCTAGTGAACGATTCAAAATGATTGGAAATACATCAAGGCTCCATAATGTCTCCCAGGTTGTTCAAGTGCTTTAAGTATGAAGTGTTTGCTGAAGAACTAATAAAGGGAATCAAGGATGAAAGGTACCTGGAACAGGTAAAATGCATGCATTATGTGATGACAGCTTTAGAGAAGTAAATCCAACAAAATGGAAGAGGTTTGCTTTAGGAACAATAAAATACACTGTAGTAGTCCAGGAAACCCAGTCAACTAGTGAAATTTATGTTCATTTTAGCTGTTTATTGCTCTTCTGTACATATTTTATGATTTTGTTTTGCATTCATGATCTCTACCTTAATGATGTGATGCCTTACGTACCATTGCGTAATGTTAAGCACCGAAAACATGTCTTAGTCTCTGCCGCAACATTCACCAGAATCAATGGGGATTCCATAACTGAGTTTCCAACAGTATTTCAGGAGTATTTTACCATGTCTCCATGGTTGTTTAATTTGTTTATGGATGGGGTTGTTAGGGAGGTGAATGCAAGTGTTTTGGAGAGAGGGGCAAGTATGCAGTCTGTTCTGGGTGAGAAGGCTTGGGAAGCAAGTCAGTTATTGTTCGCTGATGATACAGCACTGGTGCCTGATTTGGGTGAGAAACTGCAGAAGTTGGTGACTGAATTTGGTAAAGTGTGCGAAAGAATAAAGCTGAGAGGAAATGTGAATAAGAGCAAGGTCATTAGGTTCAGTAGGGTTGAGGGACAAGTTAATTGGGAGGTAAGTTTGAATGAAGAAAAGCTGGAGGAAGTGAAGGGCTTTAGATATCTGAGAGTGGATTTAGCAGCAGATGGAATTATGGAAAAAGAAGAGAATCACAGGGTGGGGAGGGGGGGCAAAGGTTCTGGCAGAGCTGTAGAATGTGTGGAAGGTGAGAACATTATCACGGAGCAAAAACGGGAATGTTTAAAGGAATAGTGGTTCCAACAATGTTATGAGGATTGAGGCATGGGCTATAGGTAGGGTTGTGCAGAGGAGGGTGGATGTGTTGGAAATGAGGTGTTTGAGGACAATATGTGGTGTGAGGTGGTTTGATAGAGTAAGTAATGAAAGGGCAAGAGAGATGTGTGGTAATAAAAAGAGTGGTTGAGAGAGCAGAAGAGGGTGTATTGAAATGGTTTGGTCACATGGAGTGAATGAGTAAGGAAAGATTGACAAAGAGAATATATGTGTCAGAGGTAGAGGGAACAAGGAGAAGCACAAGACCAAATTGGAGGTGGAAGGATGGAGTGAAAAAGATTTTGAGCGATCAGGGCCTGCCTGAACATACAGAAGGGTGAAAAGCATGCAAGGAATGGGGTGAATTGGAAGGATGTGGTATACCGGGGTGGACATGCTGTCAATGGATTGAACTAGGGTATATGAAACATCTGGGGTAACACATGGAAAGTTTTGTGGGGCCTGGATACGGAAAGGGAGCTGTGGTTTCAGTGCATTACACATGACAGCTAGAGACTGAGTGTGAACAAATGTGGCCTTTGTTGTCTTTTCCTAGTGCTACCTCTGGGGAGCAGGAGAGGGAAATGCTATTCCACGTGTGACACAGTGGCAATGGGAATGGATGAAGGCAGAAGTATGAATATGTACACGTGTAAATATGTATATGTCTGTGTACGTTGAAATGTATATGTACATGTGTGTGTGTGTGTGTGTGGGTATTTATGTATATACAAGTGTATGTGGGTGGGTTAGGCGATTCTTTCCTCTGTTTCTTTGCACTACCTCGTTAATGTGGGAGACAGCGATTAAGTATAATAAATGATACTCATCAATCCTATAGCAATCCTCTTAGATCCCTTTGTTTATGGTGACATCATACTTCCCATTGAAATGCAAGGATAGTTTCATAGCTTACTTACCAAAATCAATCTACAGGCCCCAAAACTCAAAAGGACTCATTAGTCGAATGTCTTTCCAACAACATTAAAGGTGTATTTCTTTGATGCAACTGCAATCCTCTTGGATCTCATTGTTTAGGGTGATGACATACTTCCCAACAAAACCCACAAGCAATCAATCATAACCCACTGAAATTCAAGAGGATTTATGAATCAATTGTCTCCTACAGCATTATGGGCATTTCAGCAATCCTGCTGAAAACCTCTTGGATTTTGTTTGGGAGACCCAAGTTCTGCTGCAAATGCTCTTGGCTTTTGGTGGATCATAACTCATAAAATGCATAAAGAAATAAAATGCTAACATAAGCATAAATTTGTCAAGTCAACTGGGTCTCCAAAAGCATAAATTTGTCCTTTAAAATATACAGAAACTAGTTCCTATCAACATTTCATCTCCTTACATATGCTGACACTTCAGCCACTCGTGCTACTGTTGCTTTATATATATAAATAACCTCAAAATTTACTTTGGTATTATCATATGCATCGATTAGTTTACAATCATTACTTCCCTTGGCCCATGTAGATCTGTGTCCATGCTCCTTATCATTACTGTATCAGTATCACCGAGAAATGACAAGTAATCAACGACAGGTTGTTTGAGGATTTTTCAACTTCAGCACAAACAAAAAAATATCATTCCAATTAACTCTGCATGTGAAAGGAATAACATGCAAGCCCAGTGATCTCAATCCTGTCAATAAATGATAAGATGATGACTGACAGTTTGTTCAATGATATTTTAACCTTCAATAGATAATCCATATTCTGAAAATCATAAAACTAAACAGTCATCTTTGTCAATGTCAATCTTCATCCAAACATACAATATAATTTCTTTTATACTTGACTGCAGTTTCCTGCATTAGCAAGGCAGCACAAAGAACAGACAAAGGCCACATCCACTCACACCCATTCTCTAGCTATAATGTATAATGCACCGAAACCACAACTCCCAATCCACATTCAGGCCCCACAGACCTTTCCATGGTTTATCCTGGATGCTTCACATGCCTTGGTTCAGTCCACTGATAGCATGTCAATCCCAGTATACCACATCAATCCAATTCACTTCATCTTATGCACACATTTCACCCTCCTAAAGGTTCAGGCCCTTTGCTGAAAATCTTTTTCCCTTCATCCTTCCATCTCCATGTGTGTTTTCCCACTCTCCTTGTTCTTGCCATTTCTGACACATATATCCTCTGTCAACTTTTTTCACTCATTCTCTTTATGTCCAACCACTTCAGCACATTCTTCAGTTTTCTCAGCCACACTTTTTATCACCACATCTCTCTCACCCTTTTATTACGTACTCTATCAAACCACTTCACACTATATATTGTCCTCAAATATATTTCCAATACATCCACCCTCTTCTACACAGCCTTATATACAGCCCATGCCTCACATCCATATAATACTACTGGGACTTCTATTCCTTCAAATATAATCATTTTTGCCCTCCAGATAACATTCTATCTTCCCACAAAATTTGTCTTGACTAAGGAGACTAATTTCTGGACTATGGTACACAACACAAAAAACATACCAAGTAGATCTATCAAATTATAGCAGCTAGATCTAACCATCAGACAAATAAGAAAGAAGAGTGACCTGACCACAAACTAAGTTTTCAAACCAGAATGATGATGTAGACAATAAACTTCTAAAGTTGCACAGATAGGACATTCATAAGACATATACTGAAAATAAACAAGAAACTCGTTTTAAAAAGAAATAATGACAAAGGTTTTAGTGTAAAAGAGGTGGATGAAAGAAATAAACAGGGGACTGTGGAAAATATGAACTGCATACAGAAATCTAAATGTTCATGTGACAGTAAAGAATGTTCAAGAATTGGGGCCCCATGAATTTAAAATTCCCTTCCCTGTAGTACACGATATAAAATGAAATTAAGCAAGAATATTGTACTGAAATACATGAAAATGCTTTTATAGGACAACAGTGTGGACAAATGGAACAAAATGACAGTATATAGAAATTTAAATTGTATGATTGCAGTATGTATGTATGTATGGTTCATGGTGAAGTGCCTGAGGACTGGCAGAATGCATGCATAGTGCCATTGTACATAGGCAAAGGAATTATGGAGAGTGTTTAAATTACAAAGGTACAAGTTTGTTTGGCATTCCTGGGAAATTATATGGGAGGGTATTGATTGAGAGGGTAAAGGCATGTACAGAGCATCAGGTTGGCAAAAGGCAGTGTGGTTTCAGAAGTGAAAGAGGATGTGTGGATCAGGCGTTTCCTTTGAAGAATGTATGCGAGAAATACTTAGAAAAACTCATGGATTTGTATGTAGCATTTATGGATCTGGAGAAGGCATATGATAGACTTGAGAGAGAGATGCTCTGTTGAAGGCATTAAGAGTATATGGTGGGGGAGGTAAGCTGCTAGAAGCAGTGAAAAGTTTTCATCAAGGATGTAAGGCATGTGTACAAGTATGAAGAGAGGAAAGCGATTGGTTCCCAGTGAATGTCGGTTTGCGGTAGGGGTGCATGATGTCTCCATGGTTGTTTGATTTGTTTATGGATGGGGTGGTTAGGGAAGTGCTATTTCATGTGTGGTGGGAATGAATAAAGGCAGCATGTATGAATAAGTACATGTGTATATATGTATGTGTGTGTATGTATATGTATGTATACATTGAAATATTTTTTGTTTTTTTTTCAAACTATTCGCCATTTCCCGCGTTAGCAAGGTAGCGTTAAGAACAGAGGACTGGGCCTTTGAGGGAATATCCTCACCTGGCCCCTTTCTCTGTTCCTTCTTTTGGAAAATTAAAAAGAAAAAATGATGAGAGGGGAGGATTTCCAGCCCTCCGCTCCCTCCCCTTTTAGTCGCCTTCTACGACACGCAGGGAACACGTGGGAAGTATTCTTTCTCCCATCCCCAGTATAGGTATGTATATGTGTGTGTGAGGGCATTTATGTATATACATGTGTATGTGGGTGGGTTGGGCCATTCTTTTGTCTATTTCCTTGCGCTACCTCTCTAACGCGGGAGACAGCGACAAAGTATAACACGTAAATAAATAAATATGATTGCTGATAATGTTCATGAAAAGGGATCCTTAAAAAGTGAGAGACTCCCTTCCCATTTAGTGCAAACGCGTAATTTTACACACAGAAATACACATGCACACAACAAATATGGTACTGGAAGTAAGAGAGACAAGATACTGGGATAAGCTAGAGGCCTTAAATCTTATCATCATAATCACCATAACCTTTAATTCTTAAAAAACAATGATGATTCAAGCTGTGGACAGTTCTTCCTGAAATGTAGGAATAGTACAACATGACATGAAATTAACAAAAATCTTAGGATGTAAGTAAGTTCTTGTATAGTATTAGAGTCATGGGTGAATGAAAACTGAATGAAGACATGGTAAATGCAGACAGCACAGAAAAATTTAAAAATATGTATGATAGTAGAGAATGTTCAAGGGATGGGCCCCATGACTGTGAAACTCCCTCCACATAAAGTACATTTAGTTAATTACAGCAATCTTAGACAATGACAGTGTCTAAAAAAAATAGTCTATATAGGCCACCTAAACATAACTGAAAAATAACAAAAGAGTAAAGTCAACCTTAAATACATGTCATTGCATCTAGGTCACAGATACATATATTTTTTGAACTTTGGCAAGGTTATGAATCAATACTATCGATAAAAATAAATTCTATTAATTCTACCTGATATACAGGACATACAGGATACATTTCGCTCAAAAAGACAGACAGTGGTACTTGTGGTAAAAGAATAAATTCTTCCAATACCAGGTGCATCTAAGCATCTCTCTAATCAACCTGAATAACTATCCACAAATTACAATTATATGCTTATTAAAGTTCAATCTTTATTAGTGAAACCACTTAAACTGTCATTGGAAATACAATACACTTAAGACACGTAACATATATAGTAAGCAACAGCAAAGTCAAGTCTTAAAGATAAGAAAATCTTAACTACTGTACTACTCAACTGTAAACAAAATACTTTTGAAGAATCTGTCTTAATGACAATCCTGACAGACCTACACAAGATATAGCCAACTTACAAAACAAGTAAACTGATACCTCACCTTACATATATCCTCCAACAGTTCTGAAGGTCTTCTAAACCATAGAGCTTAATCTAACACCAAGCCATTGTGTTTCTTCTCAATTTAAGCTGCTTAGACCAATGCCCATAGGCTTAATCATCACATCCTGGCATGTATGTTTCATAAGAACTCATATGATAAATGTAGATTTTGAAGGATAAAAAAAAACTCGCTCTATAAGCATAGGCATTTAGACACGTGTTAGGAATACATCCATTAAAGCTGTGTTCAGCTTCAATCAGTAAGCAGGCAACAGTCTAAACCCACCATTAATGAGCAATACAAAGGTATTAACAGCTAATGCTATCTGAAATGGGTCCATTCTTAGCCAATAAACAACTGCCACCAAGATGATGTCATCCAACATTCCTCCCAGCAATCACTCAAAGCTCACTGCATTTTGATCATGGATGTCATACCAACCACCACAAAGGGTAAGAGGATAAATTCTTTTGTGCAATAAGGTGGAGAAGGCTGGGGACAATGAAAAAAAAATGGAAAAAGTTGACAAACACTACCTCAGAGTGAAAACATTTTTCATCCTTCAAAACCTACATTTCTTGCATTTGCCATCATTTCTACAAGCAGTGGTGATATAACCATTTCAAGTAAGAGGCTTACAGAAAACCCTTAATATAAGATCAGTCTCACTGCAAGGATCCTGCAGTAATGAATAGGAGAAATTCTGGAAACATTTTCCTTGAGCAAGAATTCCTAGAATGACTGGTAAAGTCCATCACATCAACATCAAGAACTAAGGTACAGTAATGTCCATCACATCAATATAAAAACCAGGGTACCAACTGATGAAGGTGGAAGAAGGTTGTCAAACATCTTACCGATTCCCTTTAATGAAACATTCTTAAAGAAAGATAAGGTAGGGGCCACCTTTACACAACACTTAAGTTGAACTCAGGTTGGACCAACAATAGGTGATCAAGATCAATGTAAGAAATGAGAAACAATCATGACCCCATGACATCGTAAGACACTGCCATCTGTTGTGCATCACTGTTCTTAACACAAATCATGTTACCACTCTAATGTTTGACTACTTGGCACTTACTAGTCAAGTTTTCAGAAAAGGTTCTTAATAAATTTTTCAAACTTTGTTTTTCTCCTACAAAGTACATTACATCACTTAAAAAAAAAATTGAAGTTCAATACAAATTTGTATTACCTTTTTCAAGTAAAATCCTTGGTATGAAACTAAAGGGCATGGATATTTTCCTACCACAGAAAGTGATCCAGAGTGGCTGGCTATGTTTTCACTTGCTATAATGTAACATTACAAAATTCTTTCCCTATCATCTTGACTCTTCCCAATCACTTAATACTTTCACAAAAAAAATTTACTTTTTGGTGTGCTGAACCTCAAGGTCTATTGCAAGCTTCCAAAAAAAAAATTCCCATTTTCAAAACTGTAGCCATCTCCTGACATGTCTGCATGATAAAACTTACATACATACATACACAGGGCATGTGAAGCAGCCAGGGAAAAATAAGGAAAGGCATGTGGGGCCTGGTTAAGGATTAAGACTGTGGTTTTGGTACATTACAAATGACAGCTACAGAATGGATTTGAGTGAGGCCCTTCTCAGTCTGTTCCTGGCACTAACTCAATGATGTGAGAATCTGCCAACAACCATGAAAAAAAATACAGTATATATATTCATTGAGGGAAATTTCACCAAGCATGTATTAGACCAACTTTGGATCTCATCCAAGTCCCCTTGCAGGCGAATGCATTTTTCCCCTTTTTACTTTTCTCATCTACATATTCAAGAAATAGTCCAGTACTTACAGCAAATCATTTAAACAAATTGAGAAAAGATGAGCAATGGTCCCATGCAACTGTGACATCAACCTATTTAGAGTAGGCTTCCCTGACATGGATCCTTTGTTCCTTTCCACTTTCTATCCATGAAAGCAGTCTCCCATATCCTTGCACAAGTTTCAATATTTTTGCCAGCCTCCTATGTGGTACAAAGACCAATGCTTCCTAAAAGAAATCTAACCAAACTTTTGTTTAAAACTGCACTTACATCTGCAGAAATCCAACCAGCCTTTTGCTTAAAACAGAACTTAATCTCTCACAGAAATCTAAATTGTTACACATAACCTCTTCTCCCTAACACAAGAGTTCTTTCTCACTTAGGTAGTTTCTCCTATGCTGAAAGCCATTCATCTGCTTTCTGATTACTTTTCCCAGTATTTTACAAACCAGACTTGTCAGGGAGCCTAATATACAGTTTAGTACCTCTGGGACCTTACCTTGAGCAGTCTTCAGGGGTCCTCTATTCACACTGCCCAAGCTTGGTACAAGCCAATGGGTTGGGTCATTGGTCAGTCAAGCTTTTGGAAGCCACAGCCCTCAGCCCCATTCAGCACCCACAGCCTCTTAAACTTCACAGTGCATTCCATCATGTTTCCAATGGTTGCAGGCATGGTTTTAAAGTCTCTAACCCCAATGTTCAAGGTGTTTTCATTTTGTGCATATTGGATTTCACACATAGTATTTCTATTTATATCATATTCAGTCTTCAATGTCTGTTGCCAGTAGGAAGTTGTTTCTGAAATATAATTAGGGGACCATACTTTCTAGGATATCACAGGCATAGAAGATATACCTCTCCTGTTTGTCCTGCAAGTACAGCCTCTGATTTTAGCTATCCCCAGTAATTCTTTGTTTTCATCATGTTAATGTGGGCCATGGAAGACCACAGATCACTTTCTGATTTTGCCTGCATGTTAAAATAAATGTCAGAACACAGCAATATTCTTTTTGTAAAAAACCAACTCCTTAAAAAGTGCCATCACTGACATTTTTCGTCATCTTGAAAGTCCAGAGGATCCATCATACCATCCTTCTAGCAGAGGCAAGTTGTTTTTTGTTTTGTTTCCAGAAAACCCGGATATTAGACAATATTACCCAACAATATTCTATATCATCTAAATGGTTTACAAGAGTGACTGTCCGTGTGGTATACTGTGCTGTTTTTTCTTTCCTTGTTTTCCTTGTACTGGGGGAGCCAAAATCTATTCCCAGTGAAATGGATGTTGTTCTCGGTGGTTTAGTGGAAAACTCCATTTACATCTCATTCTAGCCTTTCAGCATCCTCAACAGATGCGATTTTCATACTTATTCTAGCATTATCTGCAAGGATGGACATGAATCTGTGACTCATGTTCACTTCAATGACAAATATAATAAGAACATGAGGGGTGCAAGTTCAGTTTATTAGGAAATGAGGTTTATGATGCGAGGGCACTGGGAGTAGCCTAGTTTACAACTACTGTATGTATTTGTGCATACAGTAAACCTTTGATTTAATGGACCTGATATAACAGATTTCAGGTTTAACAGACTAGGCAAATAATACATTAGTATTTTTTATTACTATTACTTTATTTTGCTTTGTCGCTGTCTCCCGCTGTCTCAAATGCCACACCATGCACATTTCATATCTCATTTGTTTTAAGTAGCGTGGAGTATACTTGCTTTGCTTGTCTCAGTTTAACCAAAGCTATCATGCAGTCAGGCTGCATACAGAAATTTTGCAACTATCAAAAAATAATTTTGCAATCCTTACAATTCAAAATGGCCTTAAGTGACAGGAGTTAAAAGTAAGCATGTGAATGGTATTTTGCATAAAAAAATGGCACATATGCATTACATTCCATTCAATGGACTTTTGGCATTAACAGACACACCCTCCCCCAAGTTACTCCATTAAATCAAGGGTTTTACTGTAGTTCAGTCTCATGCATAAGCTGACCCCCCTAACCTCCAGCCAAAAAGCCTCAGTTGTTTCATTCATCTTGTGTGTGTTACCCAAGTTTTTTGAGGGATAACACAGGCATACTGGTACCTAGCCAATGCCCTTATTCTTCCGCTACACCCAACATAATGTGGTATCATTGTGGATATGTTGTATCTTACACTCTAACCGATCATCTTTACAGATGAACATATGCAATACAAGCCAATTATATATAAGTACTCATTCAACAGTAGGAATATAATCAAAGACCATATACACTTTCATTCACATGTTCTCAATGAACAAATATAAACAGTATTGTCAGATATCAAATATCAGATTTCAGATTTACCAAAAGTCTTGTTTTTATACCTTGCATAAAAAAACAAATGGTCACTCATTAAAGATCATTCTGTTAAGTTTTAGTATTACTTTTCATTAAAGATCATTTTGTTAAGTTTTAGTATTACTTTTGCGCTCTAAGCAATAAAATACATTTCTGATATTTCTACAACTGTTCACTTTGAAATATAGAGATAATGCTCTGTCTCATTCTCATGAAATAAAGTGGGTCACTGCACTTACCTAGTATCTATATCTTAACCACTCAAAATTATTCCTTGTGTATAGAGGAACGTCTTGTATAATAATGTCATAAAAATTCAACCTATACACAAGTACATAGGTATGTGTTGTGATCAGTTAAAAAGTTGTTATACAGATATATATCAATCTTCCAATCTTTACAGATATTCGCATTTTATGTGCTATGACACCATGGTCACATTTAACAACAGCATTTGAAAACATGTGTAAATCACATCAGCCTTTACTTTGTTCTCATGCAGCACAGTACCTCACATGAAAACATATCATACCCAGTACATTTCGAACTGAAAGAACTTCTGTCACAACTGCACCTTTTTCTTCCTGTGAACTTTCTTGTTCAATTTTCGCACCTCTGCTAGTACATGATCGACCCGTTTGTCTCTTGAGGCCATGATCTAGAATAAAAAGAAAGGTCCATTTCAATTTAACCAAGTAAATCAGCAATACCAATAAAATTAACAATTATGAAATTAGTGTGCATTTTGCATACAAAAATTTTCAAAGCATATGATGCAGCATTGTTGTCCTTACTTAATACAGGATAATATACTTCATATGCAGAGCCATGACACTGATAAAAAATGCAAAAATTCACACACATTTGGCTAAATAAGGATTCTTTTATAACACAAGAACATTCAGGTATAATGACTTCTAAACTCTAAAACACAAAACTTCATTTTCCCAATCAAACTTTAATTGCTACACCTAATCACTGTCAGGTTATCCAAGGTCTTATGAAAATATATGATAATATTCAGAAAGTTATGTAAAACAAATCCCTCTTCAAAATGAATCAAGTTCAAAATTCAAAGTTGTGTATGGATCTTCTCTGTCAGCACAATTTTTGTTCACCGTTCATGCTGTGACTTCAAATACGACAGTCGGTATCTTTCCTTAAAAAAAGAAAGACTAATACTCGGCCAAATTTTACAGTTAACATACATCATATGCTTTGAGGAATTCTCAATAAATCTTACTTCTGAACAAAGTGAATGCAGGCTGTGAAGGAAATCAGATACAACATTATTCTAACCTGGAGAATTCAAGTGCTCTTTAGTTTTATCACTGGCTTTGCTTTCCCTATACTGAGTGAAGGTTTTGAAAGCTGTAAACCTTTTCTCTGAGGTGGTGTCCCATGAGTATGAAATTCATTCCTTAGGCTAACACCTCCAAACCATGATTTCCAGCAAGGAAAGCCTAGCCTTCATCACCTAACTACTTATGCATGACCACAGCTGCTCACTTACTCCAGGCACCCTTAGCCAATCAGCAATCACCGCCAGCCTTATGTGATCTTCCGGCATTAAAGATCACAATTTGCAGGTCACACATGAGAAACTAAAGGTGATCACAGTAACTAGAGAAAAGGTTAGAAAAAAAAAGAGGGGGGAGGGAGAGAGAGAGAGAAGGGCAGGGTTGGAGAAATAGGGTAAAAATGCCTACTAAACACTGCCTTGGAGAGAAAAGGTTTTTCAGTTTTCAAAACCCTCCTTTATCTCTTTTGTGGCCTACCTAAGAGCATGAAAGCACACACAAAGGTTTGAATTTTTTGGAGGGGATAAGATTAAACCCAAAAGTGAAATTAATGCCTTCAATGGCAAGTCAGAGACATACTAGAATATGACTCCTAATGAAGGGAATCCTAACAGGACACAGGGTTTATCCTCCATATCTTAACTTTGGTGATGCCTAATGAAAGCAGGTGTGCCAGAGATGCTTATTCTTTGATTTTATCCAATGAAAGGTTTCAGAGGAAGACCAAGGTAAAAGTCACCTTTTTTAACATGTTTTACTGTACAGCCAGGCCAAGCAAAAAAAAAAAATCTTAATTCAAGTCAAACTATTTCTCACTGAAAGGGATTCAAGGTTCCAGGATGCATGAACAAATGATCTCCACAATAATCTAAGAAAGCTCACTCGGCATGAGGCATGAAGCTTTCTCAAAAAATTCTTCCAAAAGTGAATGAACAAGAAGGCTATTTCTACATTTAATCCTTAAATTGTGGCTACTGGAAAAGCTAATTACCAATGTATGCACAATAGAGAAGAAAAAATCTTAAAAACACATCTGTACAAGATTAAAATCATGCATGCAGAAGTATGAAAAATGAAACATCAAATCCTATTTCTAATCTTTTGTTTTGCTATGGTGGACCATTGATTTTTATAAATCTAACACTTGGTGAGCAATTTAAAACAATGGCACAGAATTCTTGTCTTGGGTGATACTGTAATTGCACAGAATAACTCCACATCACTATCAGATTTGAATATTGACATTAAGTTATGCAATGGTAATGCAGTAATTAGGAAAATATAATAACAGTTGCAGAATATGATTTAATCATCTAACCGAGCCACATCAAATAAGGCAATAGTAGCATATCGGGGAAAGTGCAAGAATTAATGTAAATGTAAGTATAAAGTCAACAATAAAAAAAACCTGTAAACCCCCATGTATTTTCAAAGATGCACGATTTGGGTCTATTGTAGGTACAAGAATTTGATGCTTTTAGGGATAATCATCATACATCTGATCACTGATACTAGTGTCTCTAACAGTATGAGCATCAGCAACCTGTCCCAGTGTACCTCAAGCTATCTTTGGGAAGGATGTTCATTCTCTTCTCCTCCTGGCTGCCACTTCATTTTGAGAATTTCACTTCGGAGCACCGCATTTCTTCTACCTGCGCTTCTAGATGGTCAAACCCTTACCTTTCTAAGGGGGAGAAATCCTGAAATCTTGAAAATGTAGGTACACAAGAGATTCCTAGGTGCATGAGCACTAAGAACGCACAATCTGGCAACTGCTTGTCAGCACTCATGGTCTCCCTGACAAAATCATTCTATCACCAAAACCTATCCCTGGTCACCCAAGGAAGACTTCTAGATCTACAGATAACCTACGACAAGAAGTATCAAAGCATCTCCAACTGCAATAAAACTTAAGCCACGTATTGCCTTTGAAAATAAAGGGGAGTGAACACGGTATGTTTGCAGACTCTGTTCACTTATTTTTTTTTTTTTTTTTTTGTCGCTGTCTCCCGCGTTTGCGAGGTTCACTTATACACTTGTAAATAAAATTCAAAAAATCACATCTCGCCCAACCCACTAAACTGTCAAGATTTACCTCAATTTTCACTATTATAGTCAAAATGTACAAGTCACACTTATGAAAATACATTGCCACAATAGTGTAGTATTTCAACAAACAGAGCAACTGGTCATGCAATCCCCAATGGGAGACTAACATCACTTGTATATACATTCTATGATTCTTTCCAGCTCTTAGGTGAGGTTTTTAAAGATGCTCTGGATATTCCACAAGTACATTACCTGCTTTTACGTTAATCCATTCCCCCAACATATACTACACATTGCCTTCCCTAATATCATTCAATATCATATAATGCCCCTTACCATGCTCCCAACCATTAATGCATTCTCTAAACACTAAACTAGCATTCAATACTAATAGCAGAGTAATTGCTAAAAGTCCAGTTTAGCTCTGCATAACAATAAGCTTTGGGTACTATCCATCTAGAAAGATAGAAAAGTCCAGTTTTAGCTATGCATCACTATCATATTTGGATACTGAGTGACTTAACTCTGCAATGCTACACATCTGCAAGGCATGATTCAATGTACTGCATTTCACTGCATGTAAGAAATGAGGCAACACGTAAGATCATGTACAACAATAATTACTAAGAAATTAACTAGCATTAAAGAAAAAGTAATACACTTGTAAAAATTCAATAGGACATATGGAAACCTCAACTAAACTCCTTAAGATTTATCTAAATGTTTAATATTCTCGAAATAAATCAGTCACACTAAGTGGTCATGAAATCCCCAACAGAACAGCTTAATGTTGATCCATAACAGATATTAACATAATGAAGGCCCTGTAGTCCCTCTAAGCTAGACCTGCAGATGGCTTCAGGGCCAACACAGAGTGTAGGACTAACTTAGCTTGCTTTGCTCATTTCTTGCTTCACTCTTATGTGAAGGAAGTTACAAGAAATCATAGAGAATGAATCAGCCATGTGAAACAATAAAATGTAGGAGCTCTTAAAATCCCCATTTTCTCTATGCCAACTATAAGAATTCATTACCAGTTTTCTCTTTGTCACTACTTTTTCTACACATCAACAATGATTAGCATCCCCTATTTTTTGAAGAAATAACTTTCCACAAAAAGGTGAAGTTTTCATAAGTTATTATCTTAAGTATTATACTTTTATTGGTGAACCTTCAGCTACAGCAATCAACATTCTCTCAACTACTTTCCTTTGGTTTCTCTGCATTTTGGTGCTCCCTCACGCATAGTTTACTTTCTCGATGTTCCACTGCTGAAGTCACTGATGGAGCAAGTCCCCTTCCTATCCTATAAGCAGTGGTGTTCCCAAGGGTTCTGTCTGAACATTACAATACCTAATTCTTCCCTCAAACAGCTAAACAGTTAAGTTTCGTCCCCCTTTCATCTTCCTCCCTTTCAAAAACTTTTCTATCTTTTTAAGTCAGGTCTACATATACCTGTTGAGCCCTGACTAGCATCTTTTATGGTAGTTGCATCACGGGCATAAAGGGTCTTGGGATACACTGAAATGATGTTTGCATTGTAGTGAAGGGTGGTGTCCTAAGTGTAAGCGAGAAAGTATGACTTGTATTTGTTTAGGGAGTGTGGTTCCTGATGGGTATATGTCCAATGAGCTTGATTTTATGACCAAGTTAGAGGGTCAAATGTTTAGTGCTTGTCAGGTTATTTCAATATATATGTGTTTTATTAGTGTCATATCTGTTGGGAATGGGGTGATCTGCGAGTAGAGGTTACTGAAGTGTGGGGCACAGATAAGCTTTACTTCTATTTGTGGGTTGGTGGTTAGTTGCATAGTGGTTTGTTTTGGAAGGATCTTGAGATGTTGCACAGAACTGACTGCCGAGCATGTTGAGGTGGGAGTGTACTAGGATGGTCTTTGTTTTATTGTGAAGGTGTTGAGTGTTAATGTTTGACAGACTTTCAATAATTGCTCCAAGTGCACAACTTTGTGTGGTTTGCAGCTAGCATAGTTGCCTTTAGGAAGGTGGGCAACCTGGAACATGAAGCACAGCTTAGAGAAGACTGGGAGAATTGTCTGTATGAGAAGTTGACTATTATTCTTGTCCAAATTTAGTGTCAGTCAGTTTTTTGAAGGCATTTAGTTCATGTTGCTTTTGGGATTTTATTGGTGTACAGAGTGAATGTCATAAGCATATAACATGCTTAGAATTACTGGCGTTCTGCTCAATGGGAAATACTAAATATTCAAAATGATGGGAAGATGCGAGCTGGATTCATGTCAGCCTGGGGTAAAAAGCATGACTGAAGATTTCTGTGGTAATACAGACATTCTGTTCTAGGTCACCCACTGTTCTAATTGCGTAATGTAGCACTGTATGTTTGATGTTTCTGTGATGTCTGCATGCCATGACTGTGAGGTTGACTGCATACAAAGAAAGCTGGAGAAAGAACTGCTCCTTGGAGAACTCCTTTGCAGAATTAAAGTACTTTAGAGGTGAAGTGTCAAATACTCTGTTGATGTCTACTACCAACAGTAATATGTGGGAAGGGGGCTGTGGTTGGTTGAAACCATGAAGTTATTAATGTGCAACGTAATGGTAGTATTTGGGTAGAATTCATGTTGTGTAGGTGTAAATGGGGCCTGGTTTTTCTGTTGTGGGTGTCTCAGGGCAGCAGAGATATTAGGCTGTAGGGGAGAAAAAAAAAGAGTTGGATGGTTTGATTTGGAAACCATGTTTGTAGGTATAAAAGGTATTTTTGTCTTTCAGTTGAGTATGAAGCTGCGTTATGTAGGTGAAAATGGGTTGTGTTTTATCGTTGTGTACGTATTTCAAAGAGTTCCTATCATTCATATATAGATAGGAGGAGAAGCTATGTGGTTTGTATGGTATATATATATAAACATACACATATAATTCTTATCGCCAAGCAAAGGTTATAACTCTGTAATGCAGGTATACGTTGATTATGGTTTGCGTCTGGCATGTAGGGTGTAGTCTACAAGTTAATGACCCTACAGGAACATGTAGGGTGTAGTCTATGGGTTAATGACCCTACAGCAACATGTAGGGTGTAGTCTATAGGTTAATGACCCTACAGTAATATGTAGGGTGTAGTCTATAGGTTAATGACCCTACAGTAACATGTAGGATGTAGTCTATAGGTTAATGACCCTACAGTAGTAACAAAATCCCTATCTGTCCCCCTCCCCAGTTCTTATTTGTTAGTGAAGGCACACTAAAATTCCATAAATGAACGGACGTCATTTCCTCTTAAAGAGGAATTCTTATTTAATGTTGAATTATTTTACGGTCTCGAATAATATTGATTGGTAGAGGACCTCATACAATCAGCTCCCTCCTATGATGTACCTCTCGCCATTTCCTAGTTTACACACACACACACACACACACACACACCCACACACACACACAAAATTATTAATCATGTAAAATGTGAAAGGTTACTCTTCCCATTACATGAGACGTTCATGTTAAAATAAAATTCTTACCGAGTTTTAATCACAAGTTCCAAACATGAATACCAGAGTCCGGAAGATTCTATTGGAATGAGAAATAAACCGCTTAATGTATATATAAAAAATATAGCAAGATGACTATCTAATTATTCATATTCCCCATGCAAAGGGCAACTTTTAGGTCCCGATCGGTGATCTTCCACTTCAGATAAGGAAAACAACGTTTACTGAAATTGAGGAGGAGGAGGGATAATGTCTGACACCCACCTCCGTGTGTTGGTGCTGCTGCTGCTGGTGGTCCGTTGTTCAAGGCACGAGGTGAGGGATATTCTAGGCTTTCTCTATCGTGTTAAAAAGGGTGTGACGTGACATACATACATACACATACACACGCAACCGCAACGAAAAAAAAGGTATATAAGCTTATAATGTCACTGCCGGCCGACCACTGAGACCCGGCGTGGCTTCCAATACCGCGATCCCCCGGCGACCTCCTCCACCGGAATGGTTGCCAGGTTTCACTGGCCAGTGTCAGGTGGATCAATTCCTGTTGAAATGTTTTTTTTTCATTCTTAAACACAATTTATGGCATTTAGTTATTTCCTGGGTATGGCATATTTTTTTTTTCGCTGGTGGGAAGAAGACATGCAGTGAGGATGAATGATCTTTTTTTTTTTTGATCTTTTAAGGGGTTTCGACTCGTTCCACCTTCCCCTCTTGTACTGACCCAGTCACTTCGACTACAGGGTACAAGACCTTCATGCAAATCACCCCCAATCAATCTAATATCTTTATAATCACTATAGACCAATCGATAAGAGCAGGATTACTCTAGAGTATTAATTACTGAGCTATTCAAACATAGCACACTCTTTCTCGGTACTTCTTTGGCAAATGAAGGAATGAATACTTCTTAACCGACAGGGAAATAAAGTGTTAGTGATATCATAGCAAGTTCACTTATCATCTTTATAATGGATGGATGATATGATTTTATAATAGGCTTAAATGTAGGTATGCACCATCAGTTAACTAGCTCTCACACCCAAACAGCAATGCTCCAGCTGAACTTGGAATCCTACCCAGTTGAAGGTTGACCATGGAATTAGACTTAAACATTGAAGCAGCTTTATAAGAAAAAAGTCATCAAAAAGTAACCAAGTACAACCTAAGAATACGATGGTTAAACTTTGGATTTCTTGGTATTATTGTTTGCAGACCTCCAGTTAATCTCAATACTTTACCACAATTACCACGACGCAAAAGCAAGGGAAACGTAATATACTACAATTCATAATAACATAGGTACCACAGCATATTGAATGCAAATCAATATTTTTTTCTAAGAAGACATTTCTAAGTTCGGTATCATACCATCTGGAGTTCAGTAGATGTTCCATGTTGCAATGAAAACAATTATAAAACCTAATCTCAAATTTGACCTACATTTCATTTGATTTTAGTACTTTATAAAAGTTTATGTAATTCATCGTTGCTAAATGCTTAGTTAAAAGAAAAACATCATACCTACAATTACATTAGAAATTAACGCTACCGCGTGCATAGTCGAATGTTAATATTACAATCAAGATATACAAGATGTTTCTGAATCAAAATTCAAACTATTTTTATAGTCTTTGTTTAACATTAACTATAATAAATGGTAACTTCAGACGATTGCTTATCATAATGGTTGTTGATAAAGGTGAAATGTAGAACGTTTACGGGAATGGTGGATATAAGGACTTGTTACATTCTCAAATAAGATTTATGAATTAAATGATATATATATATATATATATATATATATATATATATATATATATATATATATATATATATATATATATAAGAAGTGTGTTAGATGTCTGGGAATAGACTTAACTGCGAATGAAACCATGGAAGCGGAAGTGAGTCACAGGGTGGAGGGGGTCGAAGGTTCTGGGAGCGAGGAAGAATGTGTGGAAGAAGAAAACGTTATCTCGGAGCAAAAATGGGTATGTTTGAAGGAATAGCGGTTGCGAGGCATGGGCTGCAGATGGAGTTGTACGGGGGAGGGTGGATGTGTTGGAAATGAAATGTTTGAGGACAATATGTGGTGTGAGGTGGTTTGTTCGAATAAGTAATGAAACGGTATGGGAGATGTGTGGTTGAGAAAGCAGAAGAGGGTGTATTGAAATGGTTTGAACACATGGAGAGAATGAGTGAGGAAAGATTGACAAAAAGGATATATGTGTCAGAGGTGGAGGAAAGGAGAAGCGGGAGACCAAATTGGAGCTGGAAGGATGGAGTGAAAAACATTTTGAGCGATCGGGGCCTGAACATGCAGGAGGGTGAAAGGCGTGCAAGGAATAGAGTGAATTGGAACGATGTGGTATACCGGGGTTGACGTGCTATCAGTGGGCTGAACCAGGGTATGTGAAGCGTCAGGGGTAAACCATGGAAAGGTCTGTGGGGCCTGGATGTGGAAAGGGACCTGTGGTTTCGGTGCATTATACATGACGGCTAGAGACTGAGTGTGAACAAATGTGGCCCTTGTTGTCTTTTCCTAGCGCTACCTCGCGCGCGAGCGGGGGGAGGGGGTTGTCATTTCATGTGTGGCGAGGTGGCGACGAGAATGAATAAAGGCAGCAAGAATTAATTATGTACATGTTTAAATATGTATATGTCTGTGTATGTATATGTATGTCTGTCTATGTATATATATGTATATGTCTATATATGTATGTATACGTTGAAATATATAGGTATGTATATGTGCGTGTGTGGACGTGTATGTATATACATGTGTATGTGGGTGGGTTGGGTCATTCTTTCGTGTTTCCTTGCGCTACCTCGCTAACGCGGGAGACAGCGACAAAGCAAAATAAAATAAGATAATATATATGTAACTTATCCCTTAACCCTGCTGAACCTAATAACCTTGCTTCTATAAAATCACACTTACTCCCAAATTTCTCCTTTAACACACTAACTCAAACTCAGTCACCAACTTCTGCAGTTTCTCACTCGAATCAGCCACAAGTAATGCATCATCAGCAAACAAGAACCGACTCACTTCTCAGGCCGTCTCATCCTCAACAGACTGCATACTTGTCCCTCTCTCCAAAACTCCTGCTTTTACCTCCCTCACCACCCCATCCATAAACAAATCACACACCCCTGCCGAAGACCGACCTCCACTGACAACCAACCACTCTTCTCTCTTCCTACTCGTACACAAGCCTTACACCCTTGATAAAATTTTCTCACTGCTTCTAGCAGCTTACCTCCCACAAAGCATCTTTATCAACCCTCTCATATGCCTTCTCCAAATCCATAAATGCCACATACAAATCCATTTTTTAAAAGTATTTCTCACACACGTTCTTAAAAGTAAACACCTGATCCACACATCCTCTAACACTGCTGAAACCACACTGCTCCTTTCCAGTCTGATGCTCTACATGCCTTCATCCTCTGAGTCAATAACCTCCCACATAATTTTCCAAGTATACTCAACAAACTTATGCCTCTGTAGTTTAAAGACTCCTCTTTATCCCCTTTGTCTTTATACAATGGCACTATACATGCATTCCTTCAATCCTCAGGCACTTCATGATCCATACATACACTGAATATCCTTACCAACCGATCAACAACACAATTATCCCCCTTTTCTTAATAAACTCTACTGCAGTACCATCCAAGTCTGCCGCCTTGCCGGATTTCACCTTCAGCATGGCTTTCACTACCTCTTCTCTTTTCACCAAACCACTCTTCCTGGCTCTCTCACTTCGCACACCACCCCAACCTAAACACCCTACATATGCCATTCCATCATCAAACACATTTAACGATCCTTCAAAATACTCACTCCATCTCCTCCTCACTTTATCACTACCCTTTTTTTCACTTCCCCTTTTATTCCCTTAACCTATGTCCCCATTTGTTCTTTTGTCTTTCTCACATTATCTATCCCCTTCCAAAACATCTTATCATTCTCTCTACAGTTTAATGATACTCTCTCAGCCCAGCTCTCATTTTCCCTTTTTCAACCCCTGCACCTTTCACTTGACCTTCTGCCGCTTTCTCCTATATATCTCCCAGTCATTTGCACTCCTTCCTTATAAGTTACTGCCCAAATGCCTCTCTTTTCTATTTCACTAACAACTTCTTCCTCCCACCACTCATTACCCTTTTGAATCAAACCACCTTCCACCTTTCGCATACCACATGCATCTCTTCTTGCACATGCCATCACTGCCTCCCTAAATACATCCCATACCTCACCCACTCCCCTCACATCATTTGCTCTCTTGTCATTCTACACTCCTTTCCTGGTATTTCTTTTCCAGGCTCACTTATTCTCACCACTCTTCTCACCGACATTGTCTCCTCTTTTTCGAAAACCTCTACAAATATTCACCTTCGTCTCCACAAGACAGTGATCAGACACCACCAGTTGCCCCTCTCAGCTACATAGGTCGCCAGACTGGTTGGCGGAACTTGGTCGAATACGAACAGGCAATGCGAGAGGAACTGAACAGGTCGAATACGAACAGGCAATGCGAGAGGAACTAAACAGGTCGAATACGAACAGGCAATGCGAGAGGAACTGAACAGGTCGAATACGAACAGGCAATGTGAGAGGAACTGAACAGGTCGAATACGAACAGGCAATGCGAGAGGAACTGAACTTGGTCGAATACGAACAGGCAATGCGAGAGGAACTGAACTTGGTCGAATACGAACAGGCATTACGAGAGGAACTGCACAATCAGGTAGCGATAAGCCACAGCGACCAGGAACCTAAGTATTGAGATACTACAGTGTTACATTCTGAGAATGACAAAAATCTTTTTTCTTTTTTGAAAAGTTAAGAATGAGCGCATTAACAGCTCCGTGTCTTATTTGCTACCTTAATATCTAAATAACGGAATCTTTTATTGCGAGAAGGGCCAGACAAGATGTACTTAATACCCCCCCCCACACACACAAGGACCACTTATACGAACTGTCCTATGATTTTAATGGCCTTCCTAATAACACTCCACCTGGCCCAACCAACCCCACACAACCACTAAAAAAGAAAAAAGGAAGGCAAAGTACAGGAAAACAAACAGACCAGCCTCCACACAGTACAATGGAATCAAAGCTCCGAAAACTTCTCCACACATGATACCCCCATCCCTAAATCAACAGCAAAAAGACTATATATCACATGGACGCAGGAACATAGAAGACCCCAGACAGTCTCCCTTCAAGCTTTCAAGCTGCTGACATCATTAAAACAAAGGAACCAGCTTAGGCAAAGCCATACGCCGTCAATAAGCATCACACAGCAAAGTCAAAACTCCAAATAACACCTTCACTAACTTACTCAAGACTCCATTGGGTTGATATTACACAAGATGTGACTATTCGTCTTTCAGTACAGACATGACATAGTTTCATATGGTAAGCTTTACCGACTAGATGCAAAAAACTGGATACAGATTTAAAATTTCAGGTATTGTTATTAACAATAAGGTGTTGTGACATTTCTTGCAGGGTTTGTTTATATCTATCCCTAAAAGGTTCTTTTTTTCCACAGTCTAAGACATATTGTTCTACTTTTGTGTCCAAAACTTTGACCACAAACTTTTAAAATTCACACGGTTAATATGTCAAGATAGGCCAAAGCGCCAATAGTAACTTATAGCCTAAATAGCCTTAGTCAAGCAGTTACAAAATCATGTAATCTGATGATCTTATCACTTTCTCCATATACATGTTTTACTTTCCACACTTCACTGTGATGGAAAATGTTTCTACTTATGTTTACAAGAACTCCGTCTTTATGCTTGAAAGAGGTCAATTAGTTCCTTTCTAATTACAGTTTTGAGGCTTCTTAATAGAAAACCCAACATTGTTTTCAACGCCACCTTTACCAAGTGCAAGTTTGGCTAAAGCAACAGCTTTATCACGCTCACGGAGGCCTACATGAGAGGGAATCCAAATGAGTTTGATTTAAATTCCTTGTGGAATAATGGCCGAGCATCTGTGTCTGGCTTCAGACACCAGCATGATACATTTTGATCTCAGGGTGTTCAGTGCCTTGAGTACTGAGTCAAACCGGCCCTTCTCGTAACCGATTGGCACCTTCAGCTATGCACCACTATCCGCGGAGACTACGCTACGCCTTGTAATATTCTATGCCACTCTACAGAATTGGGTATATATATATATATATATATATATATATATATATATATATATATATATATATCACCAGACACAATTCATGGCCAGTGTTCCTCAAATATCCACAATATCCTCCACTGCCGGGAATTCCCTATATCATTGCAATAATCTTAAGACTCTCTTTTATGACCTTGTTCCACAACTCAGCCATGTACCTGCTTTGATAACGGCAAAATTTCCACCGCACGTAATGGATATGTTGATGTTAGCCGCCATGCTCGTGCCCAAGGATACCAACCCGTCGGACAGCTTCCCCTCCACACCACGCCGCAGGCCTACCAATTTCAACTTCCCGTATTACATTATGATAGTTTCATCTCTGCTCTAGTGTCTCCTTGATTTTAGTTATTCTGTGTAGCCTTATGTAGAGACGAATTATGCTGGTTATTTTATAGGTGTTTGTGTGTGTGTGTGTGTGTGTGTGTGTGATTAGGGTGAATGGTGATTGGTGGTAAATATTAAGATTTTATCGAATTTTTTTTGTGTGAGATCTTTGATGTGTCCCTTGCTCAAAGCATGCGTTGCAACAGGACAGGACAGGGAGGACCAATACCATTTACTGTATTTCAGTGTCGAGTTACTTTGAAAAATTAGTATAGTTTGAAGAGCACTGCCCTTGCCATTTTCGGAGTAGCATTTAGATGCCACTAATACATCTACCGCACACTTGAGTTTACCACCGATCCTAACGTACTTACTATATTTTCAATCAATTGCTCTTCAAATGCCATTAATTTAAGTACTGTCTATGAATTCCATTAAAAACATTAAACCCACTGGTTATTGCCTTAACCCCCGTGTCTCTTGTATATCTTCTAAAGACAAAGTTCCTTGTTATTTTGATTTGAACATTTAAGAGGACAATGCGTTCTTCAAATACTGCTTTCTCGGCGCCATTACCACGTATATATGTACTCATATGAAACTCACCTTGTGTATCATCAGCTAAAGTGTACATGTACATGGAAATAGGTTGTAATTACTTATGAAAGATATTCTACTTTAAAAATACATGTGTGTCTGTTCTCACATTCAGTCTTATGTATCAAATACGTAGATTTGTGCATGCGCGCTTGCGTGCACGTGTACGCACCTACGCATGCTTGCCTGCGTGCAGGCGTACTTACAGATATATCATTGCCCATGCTTGTATACTGCCACGCACTTATGCCTAAACGTTTTCATACGCGCACACAAGCTTGATGTAATAGATGTAAATATATTGACATGCATGCAAGCACGCTAACAATACCACTCTCTCTACAAACGTACTTACTAATAGGTTGTTCATGTGCGCACCTGCTTGTATCTTTCATTTGGTTCCTTATTTTGCGAACGTCGAACTCCCAAGACGAATTTGTCCTTCCAGAGTCCATGACCATCCTCTGTCAACCTATGTGACAATAACCATGGCCTTAGTTTATGGGTGAAGGCGTAACCTCATCAATTCGTGAATGACCAATCCATTCATTTTAATTCGATGCGTTCGGTCGGCCTTAACCCGGAAATTTAACAATATACTGGCGAAGAAATTGTGCGCGTTGTAGATTATTTAGACGTCTTTATAGAACTCTCTCTCTATCCGTAGTGGAAACTAATAGGAAAATAAAGGACTCCCTGCGTATCTTGTTGTTTTATTTATATTCACATTTAGCGCCGTGTTGCTGTAGTCTCGCGTGGTAGTATCGGATAATTGGCCTTTTAATTCCAATACTGTGCCGGATGCAAGGAGAGAATCTTCCCTATAGAAGTACTGGAGGTGGATAATTCAACTTTATTAAATCTTAAATCATCAAATGAAAATAATAATAAGTACGGAATAAGGTTCTGTTCCTTCTATCCTATTTAGAGGAGGTAGTGTGCGGTAAGTTGTTCTAGCAGTCTCCAGAAAGACTATCGAAACAGCTGAGAGACTGGGGGACGATTGTGTTGTTGTTTATGAAAGGGGGAAAATATGGAGTTCTGTCCCTCGTAATGCCTGTCGCCGTGGTTCGCGGGGGAGAAGAGAGCTCCGAGTGACCCAATGACTGTGGTAGTTGGGTGGAAGTAAGAGGGGGAAAAAACAGGCAAGTACGAGCCAGATATGGCTGCCTTTAACAATAAACAAAACATTGGAAGCTTTTTGGGTCCATCACCTTCCGCAGCTGATACTAAACTTGAGCATCATTTGGAGGTGATGGTGGTTCTATAGACATACCCCTTCATGCCAGAATATTGCCTTTAGTAGGGAGTAGAAGGCTGGAAATGCCTCTTCATAGGTTTTCTGAGAAGTGATGTGCATTGTTTATATTGTAGGTGTACAGTGGTTTTAGACTCTTTGTTAAAAATGACTTGTATATCATTGTGAGCCACTGGGTATATCATTGTTAGCATGCAGGAACAAAGAAGTTTGGTAGACTATGCTTGTTACGATTAGTATGGGCTTGATGACACCAGTAAATTGTTTTAATTATTCAGTAAAAGTGTTCAAAGGACAGCCAGGACTGTTATCCTGGACAAGGAAGTAATAAGAGAATGTTGTTATCACTGACAGTGTCATGGCTTGAAAATTAGAAGAAGGCTGCAGACTCATGCCATTTAATAGTGCCTTTTGATAGGATTAATGAAAACTGAAGGCCTACTGGCCTATACGAAGCAGCTCTACTGTAGCAGTATGCAGTCATTATTAGCCATGGATTACCCAGCCCTCATTTATATTTTTTTTTGACATGTCAGAATGTATGTTATTACTAGGCAGCTTTTTCCATTCTTATACAACTGATTCCGTACTGATATTTATTAGTTTCTATTCAATGTCTGAATTTCTTTAGTTTGAATATATTAATTTTCTAGAGTTGGTATTTTAGTAGCCTATTGTTCTCATTTATCCCAATTTTCCATATTTGTGCCTCTTTCACTTGTGGACCTTTGTGGAAATGAGCCTCTTATGCCTTAGATGGGCCATATTGATGTTCATTTATTTAAGTTAATATATAATTTGAATATATTAGATGAGGTGACATCAGTATATCCAGGAAAATATGGTATCTGTTAATGTCGTGTTGGGTAATATATGTAAACTATCACTTGAAAGTTTAGATGACTCACAAGAAGTAGTCGAAATGATAGTATGCTAGCACTTTATTCATCTCCTATTGGGATGACAGCATGTTCTTAAACATTCAGTGTAATGTTGGTGTGCGCATTTTCTTGAACTTGTCTGGTGTGTTTTTACAAGCATGCTGAAAATTAAGGTAAATCTTTATTGCAAAGAATGAGGTTCAGTAGGTTGTGTTTTTTTTATTTTTTTATTTTTTCAGGGGTTTTGCAGAACATACAAATGGTTATGATCTGACAAGCACTGAACAGGTGCTTATGCAACACAGTCTTAAACACCACCCCACATGACATGCATCACTCTAAAACCACTGTCCCTAGATACACACGGGTAACACTCTCCCATGTATGTTTATGCCTTCATGTGCAAATATCGGTTCATTATATCTTGAGATCCTTCATGTCCATGATGCAGTTGCCACAACAGAAACACTGAACACTCGGTGCTCAGTTACCCCACACTCACCCCATATAATCATACCCACAACATCAGTACACTTCGTGACCTTTGGTAGTTTGAAGGATGTCAATTTGTCAAACTATAGTGTAGCAGGTATTGGATGCATGGAATATGGAGTATGGGAGGCAAGAGCATCATGGCAAGTAGTTTTGTGAAAAGAGAAAGATGAAATGTTAGAAAGCAGCTGGAGTGGATGGGATTGCAGTTTATAATCAAGAACGGGGTAGTAGTGTTGCTGTTTGGTTAATTAGGATATTTAATGGATGTATGGGCCAAGGTGAGGTACCTGAGGATTGATAGAATACCTGCATCGTGTTTGTTTGAGGGTACCTGGTAAGTTGTGCATCATGGGAGATTCCTCATTGAAAAGGTGGTGGCATGTACAAAGCATTAGATTGGGTACAGTGTGGGAGATTCCTCATTTAGAGGGTGGTGGGACGTACAGAGCATTAGATTAGAGAGGAGCAATGCAGCTTCAGGAATGGTAAAGGATGTGTAGATCACGTTTGCCTAGAAGAATTTGCTTAAGAAATACATTTAGAAACAGAAGGATTTGCATGTGACATATATATTTTTGCATGTCTTCTCTACCAAGGCTTGAATGTGAGGCATGCAGCAGGCTGCCGTTTCCCACATTGTCTGTGTGGAGACCAGTCACAATAGGTTTGACTATTATGTTACCTTTTTTCTTTAAAATCAAAGCTTCAGAGCTGTGGAATTCTCTTCCTTTCATCATTCCCTCTTCCTTTAACCTCCTGCATAGAAGAGTCTGGTGTACAAATACCTGTGGGGCTATGATTAGTTCCTTTATTTTTTCTCATAATTTTTTTCTTTCCATCCAATATAATCATAATTTGGATAAGTTTTGTCTGTGCCATGTCATTTACAGTAAAAAAAGATACATAAGGAAAGTGTGTATGGAAAAGATATTAGAAAGTATGTGTTTGCTTTTTAATTCACATATTGAATAAGAGGGTGGTGAAAATTCATATAGTTTGGTTTGAAGGTATGTTAAGAGGGAATGAAATTTTGAAGGCACCATACATGAGATGAAGATTGTGGGTGAGTGACAGTTTATCATGCAGAGTGGGTTAGTGTTTTGTGTTGACAGGAAAAGTCCTGACACCAATTCTTGCTGAGCTACCACAAAATGAGTACAAATATGATGGAGAAAAAAATTCTAAAGCGCAATTTTTTTTTTTATTATAGACTATGCTTAGCATCCATTTAGTCAATTGATAGATGAAACTACTTTTATTCCTGTTTTGTGATATGTAATATCAGTTTCCCAGAGTGTATGTTCTTCACTCTTTAGATTTTATAGATTAAGCACACTATAGCACTGTTTCTTTTTCAGGTTTTGTTGTTAAAACTGATAAACTACCTGCATTTCTCTAAGTGGAGGTATGTATATAGTTAAAAATTTTCTGAAGTAATTAAAGTACAATAGGTATGCAAAACTAATGTATTCTTCACTTCAGTATTAGGGAAAAGATTGATGAGAATGTTGAAACTTTCTGGTGTAGTGACCACGAAAACCCTTATCTGCACCTGTATATTTTCAAAGGTGATATTACTCTTACATTATAGTACTTTGTCATCTCTCTTGTGGCCTTGATTACCATCTGCATAAGTCTGCCTTGGAGTTGGCAAGGTTCCTGAAGTATTCTAGATCCATGTTCGGGGTCCATAAGGTCTTGATCTCCTGAGTGAGGCGAGTCACTGATGAGGTGTTTTAAGAAGTAAACATGACTGTCATCTGGTTTTAATAGTTCATGATTAGGTTAAGGTCTGGGGAAATTCCCAGGTTATTCCAGCATTTGAACATATTTCTCTGATACTAATTGATCGCCTTTTTTAACCTTATGGCAGGAGGCACTATCCTGCATAAAATGATCACATCCATAAACCTCATTAAAAGGAAGCACCTTAATGTACGTTTTCCATTCTCTGCAGTGTTTTTAGGTAAGAAGTACAACCCTCCCCTACTCATTGCACTAATAAACCAGGCCCAGATCATCACACTAACAATGTTTCACTGACTTCATTATGAGAGTCATACCAGCTGGCACCCCCTGGCCTCCTGCGCACAATTGAATGAACTTCCATCAGAAAACATAACCTACTCCTTTGTTTCTTACTCCAGTTCTTGTATTTCTAGCAAATGGGGGTCATTTGAATTTCATTTCCTTTCAGGACAGAATGTGAAGATCTTTTTACAGACAGATGAATGGTTCTTTGAGAGACATTTATTAGAAGTTTTGGATGGCTTTTCTTAAGTTCAGTGGCTGAAATGTGGGGTTGCATGAATACTCCTTGTCTTAGGAGGTTATCTGTAGATCTAGAAGTCTCCCTTGGGTGACGAGGGATAGGTTGAAGAAATGGGATAACATTGTCATGGAGGCCGTGAGCATATGCTTGCCAACTTCGAGTTAGAGGATCACTGTTGTGGTTCATGAAAACTATTTTACCCAATACATTTTTTTGGTGGAGAAGTTCTTCTCCAACACTTCCTCTTTATTGGCATGCTGTTAAAGCCTAAGAGACAGACTGACCTTGGAGAGGAAGATGGATTTTAAAGAAGGAAAAATGTCCCTGTACAAGGCAGTTTTCTGCTAGCAGATTTTTTGGATTGCTCTCATGTCCTCTCCCCTTGCTTAAACTTTTCTCTAAACCGATTGTCATCACCATCAGGGTGTCATCTGTGTTCTGAGAATAATTAAGTGATCAATATGTCTGTCAGTGATATGATAACTCATTGATTAGGGGTTACTGATTGGCAGGAGGGCAGACCCAGACCAGGCTTTAAGCTGGAATCACTGAATTAGTGGTTAGCGAAGGGTGGGGCATTTACCTCACAAGAAGGCAAGAGATTGAAAGTTCCTAATCCTTATTCTTAGGGATTCTCCAAAAGCTTGTGAGACACCAACCCAGAAAGTTCTTCATTCTTCAAAACTGGCCTTTCTAGATTTTTGTGTAGAATTTTTTTTCTCGTTTGAGAATATGCTAACAGGAAATGAGTTGAATGATTACATATCTTAGATGTTTATAGAATTCTTATTGCAGTGTGTTTTCAGCGTCTTTTGATTATAATGCTACAAAATTGTATTCTAAGGTATCTCTGTTTTCTGCCAGTCTTGCCAATAAAGAATGAATGAATGGGTGTAGGTCAGGGGGAGGCTCTTTTCATGTGTTAATTATCCTGTTTGCACTCCAAACAAAAGAGCTTGAGGGATTTTCATCAGTTATACATTGAAAGGGTTTTGTTTTATGTGATAAAACTAATTTATCTCTTTGAAGCACATCCCATAAATTGAGATGCCCCCTGTGGGATGGTAATTTGCAGGTTGGTCTGTTGTCATATTTTCAGGCTCCAACTGTTAGTAGTACAGACACCTCTAAATTCACATGATAATTATATTCTGGAAAATGGTAGGGTAAATCAAAAGTGTGTAAATCATACAATGCAGATAGTGGAGTATAGGGGGTTTCATTATTTATATGTATACACAAACCAAGAAATATAAAACACCATGATACTCATACTGTACAGTGAATTCTATAAAGAGAAAGCAGAAAATAGCAAACTTAATTCCAACACTTTCCTTTGCTGCCGTTCCTGAATTGCTTTGTAGTGCAGCTGGAGAGGGAGGAGGTAGGTAGAGGAGTTACTGGGGAAGTGGGTTATCTGGGTCAGATGATGTAGTTGGTGAAGGTTTATGTGATGATCAAGTGGGTTCAGTTATTTTGTCGGTAGGTGTTGATGGCTGGTCCTTCTTATGAGTGTCCAGTTTGTTTGAAAAGGAATCTGGTGTCAGTTTTGCCTTCAGTCTTGTGATAATGGATGTCTTTATAGCACCTGACTTCAGCTAGGCCCTTTCAGACCACACTTGAACTGCATTCTGTATTTGAGTCGTCTTTGTCAAATATAGTGAAGCAAGGTCAGTGTTGTGAAGTACCTCAGTTAACTTTTTGCTAGTGAGAGAACATCCTTCTCAACCTCACCTTCTTTTACTACCACCTCCTCCTGTTGTTCCTTCTCCATCTGAAGTAGATTCTCATTTGAGAGTACTTTGCTATGTGATTCTAGCAACTCCTCCATATTACCCTCCCCATCCTCATCAAAGCTGACTTTTTTCATCATTTCCACAATGTGTGTGTGCATTCTAGATATGTCACTGTTGACATCAAAACCCCAGAATTCATGAAAAACCAAGGGCAAAGCTTCCACTGCACTCCACCTTTACAGACGCTGGTGATTTCCTTTTAGGCTTCACCAATGATCGTGATGGCATCCCTGATGGTGAATGACTTCCAGAATCCTTCACAGTCACATGGTCATTTTCTGTAGCCCTCATAGCTTTTCAAATGTTCTCCAGAAATAGTAGGTCTTGAAAGATTATATCACCTCTGGTCTGTTGGCTGGATTAGAGATGTGTTGGGCATTATCGATAAGAAGGAGAATCTGGGTACATACATTCTTGTTCACACAGTACTTCAACTCTTAATGGAGATTTGTAACAAATTAATCACAGATGTCTGTTATCTGCCCCTTCAGATTAGAATGATTATAGGCAAAAATTGTTTCATGTATCCTTTAAGAGCCCTGGAATTTTCCAAACATTATACCAATAATGGTTTAAGCTTGCAATCACCTTCAGCGTTGCTTTCCATAAGCTGTATGAAGCGATTCTTTGCAGCTAAGAATTTTAATGCAGTCTTCCCTTCATGGGAAGAGTATGTTCTCGAAGGCATTCTCTTCAAAAATAATTTGGTCTTATATATGTTAAAATCTGTTTTGGAGACTAACTGCCTTCCTTGATGACAATCGTGATGGTTCCTGGGAAATTTTCGGCAGCAACCACACCAGCAGATGTAGCCTTACCGGTCATCTTGATGTTGTGGTAATTATAGTGTTTCCTAAAGTTTTTGTACCCACGAGAGCTTGCTTGAAATATCTTTGTTGCTCCTTTTTCCACTTCAAAGTCATCATATATAATGTGGACCTTTGCTTGTATCGGAAACATGCTGACATGAGCATATTCATGAGGTTGGTGTTCGATCTGTGTGTTCAACATTCATTTCGTTCTCTCCATAATTGAACTTCAGGAATATAAGGTCTTAGGTGCACTGGTTAATGCTCAACTCTTGGCACTCTGCTTGATCTTTTCTGCTGTATCATGAATAGTCCATAAAGTCTAGGAGCATGCTTTGTATCAGCTGTTTGTTCACCTCTCTCATAACATGAGCACATCCATCTCATCCTCATTGGTGATGGCCTTATGCTTCCTAGCACCACTGATACTTGGAGAACTTAAAAGATGTTTTGGTAGCGTGATGCAAGGAGCTAAACTTGTGTAATATATTGTTGAAGAAGCACAAAATGCTGTAGCATTCTATGATAATAGACTGTATCCTTGCACTAAGTACTGTAAGCACTGCAAAGCTGGAAGCTGCACACCTTTGCCATACATACATGTGCTTCTTGTACAGCACTGGCAATGCCACACCACCATGCTGCCAGCCCAGTGATGATTGTGTTATTCTAGAAATGGTGTAAAGCAAACAAGTGTAAATCAAGAGGTCCCTGTATATGTTTGTACCATTGTAGAGTAGGGGTTATAGTATTTTTGGTTAGTTTATAAGTAGAGTGAGACTCAGTCTAATAGAAGGGTATGTGCTACACTAAGCATTAGGTTGGTCAGTTTTAGGAGGTATTTGCCCACTTAACCAGGCTAAGCAAGAGATATGAGTGAGTGTGCAGCATCCTGCACAACTGGGATCTCTTAACTGTCATATTCTGGATGACTTGGTATATGTCATCAGCTAGTACATCAGTTCAGATTTCTGTGTTTCATATTTAACCAGTTTTATTATTGCTCTTATAATTTATGTTATATAGATCAGTGGTAAGTCATGTTTTAAGCATGGCAGTCCCAAGTAATGTCAAATGAAATGGTTACTGTTTATTTCATGTCATACTTTTTTAATGCATGAACAGATTTAAAAGAATTTTATTACACAGATATAGGCAGATATAGGGTGTTTTGGTCGAGGTGGTGTGCAAAGTGAGAGGGTTAGGGAAAATGATTTGGTAAACAGAGAAGAGGTAGTGAAAGCTTTGCGGAAGATGAAAGCCGGTAAGGCAGCAGGTTTGGATGGCATTGCAGTGGAATTTATTAAAAAAGGGGGTGACTGTATTGTTGACTGGTTGGTAAGGTTATTTAATGTATGTATGACTCATGGTGAGGTGCCTGAGGATTGGCGGAATGCGTGCATAGTGCCATTGTACAAAGGCAAAGGGGATAAGAGTGAGTGCTCAAATTACAGAGGTATAAGTTTGTTGAGTATTCCTGGTAAATTATATGGGAGGGTATTGATTGAGAGGGTGAAGGCATGTACAGAGCATCAGATTGGGGAAGAGCAGTGTGGTTTCAGAAGTGGTAGAGGATGTGTGGATCAGGTGTTTGCTTTGAAGAATGTATGTGAGAAATACTTAGAAAAGCAAATGGATTTGTATGTAGCATTTATGGATCTGGAGAAGGCATATGATAGAGTTGATAGAGATGCTCTGTGGAAGGTATTAAGAATATATGGTGTGGGAGGAAAGTTGTTAGAAGCAGTGAAAAGTTTTTATCGAGGATGTAAGGCATGTGTGCGTGTAGGAAGAGAGGAAAGTGATTGGTTCTCAGTGAATGTAGGTTTGCGGCAGGGGTGTGTGATGTCTCCATGGTTGTTTAATTTGTTTATGGATGGGGTTGTTAGGGAGGTAAATGCAAGAGTTTTGGAAAGAGGGGCAAGTATGAAGTCTGTTGGGGATGAGAGAGCTTGGGAAGTGAGTCAGTTGTTGTTCGCTGATGATACAGCGCTGGTGGCTGATTCATGTGAGAAACTGCAGAAGCTGGTGACTGAGTTTGGAAAAGTGTGTGGAAGAAGAAAGTTAAGAGTAAATGTGAATAAGAGCAAGGTTATTAGGTACAGTAGGGTTGAGGGTCAAGTCAATTGGGAGGTGAGTTTGAATGGAGAAAAACTGGAGGAAGTGAAGTGTTTTAGATATCTGGGAGTGGATCTGGCAGCGGATGGAACCATGGAAGCGGAAGTGGATCATAGGGTGGGGGAGGGGGCGAAAATCCTGGGGGCCTTGAAGAATGTGTGGAAGTCGAGAACATTATGTCGGAAAGCAAAAATGGGTATGTTTGAAGGAATAGTGGTTCCAACAATGTTGTATGGTTGCGAGGCGTGGGCTATGAATAGAGTTGTGCGCAGGAGGATGGATGTGCTGGAAATGAGATGTTTGAGGACAATGTGTGGTGTGAGGTGGTTTGATCGAGTGAGTAATGTAAGGGTAAGAGAGATGTGTGGAAATAAAAAGAGCGTGGTTGAGAGAGCAGAAGAGGGTGTTTTGAAGTGGTTTGGGCACATGGAGAGGATGAGTGAGGAAAGATTGACCAAGAGGATATATGTGTCGGAGGTGGAGGGAACAAGGAGAAGAGGGAGACCAAATTGGAGGTGGAAAGATGGAGTGAAAAAGATTTTGTGTGATCGGGGCCTGAACATGCAGGAGGGTGAAAGGAGGGCAAGGAATAGAGTGAATTGGAGCGATGTGGTATACCGGGGTTGACGTGCTGTCAGTGGATTGAAGCAAGGCATGTGAAGCGTCTGGGGTAAACCATGGAAAGCTGTGTAGGTATGTATATTTGCGTGTGTGGACGTATGTATATACATGTGTATGGGGGGGGTTGGGCCATTTCTTTCGTCTGTTTCCTTGCGCTACCTCGCAAACGCGGGAGACAGCGACAAAGTATAATAAATAAAATAAATAGAACTTTTCAAGTAGCAGATTGTAGAGAATTTTTAGTGCTTTTGAGAAATATGTATGATGCATTGTAATTGATCATGTATAACTTCTTCAGACACAATGGGTGAGGCGGGTGTGGCTCCGCCCCCTGCTATTGTAAAGGAAGGGTGGCTTAATAAGCGTGGAGAGCATATCAAGAACTGGAGGCAGCGTTATTTCTTCCTCCTTGAAGATGGCACTCTTCTTGGCTTCAAAACCAAACCTGAGCATGGTCTTGATGATCCACTAAACAACTTTACTGTAAAGGTAAGATTGATACTTTCCAAAGTTTTGACCCAGAAACATGATGACAGAAGCCCAAGTATGTTAACTTTGCACTTTGATTTTTAGGATTAAATGTCCTGCTGTTGCATATAGTACATGTGTGTCATGTCATCACTCATGTGGGTTTTTCTGCCTTTGGACATATTCTTCTTAGCACTATAAATCAATAATAATTGATGATAGAAACTCAAAGCTGCACCATAGGTACCACCTTTAGAGGAGAAGAACTCATTAGATTCTGCATCATAGAGTTACAAAATTTTGAAAATTAATTAGGAAAACTGGTTTTTGTTGCTGTTATCAGCAGTGCTGAATGATGGGAATTCAGTTCTGACATGTATTAAGTAAAGACAGATATTATGGGAAACAGATATTTGCAAATTTGTGAGCTTGTTAATGGTAGAAAAGTAATAAAAAGCAGAAAATAGTAGATAATTAGCATGATAGGAAGGAGGAGAGGGAACAAATTGTTATACTGGAAGAACAGTTAAAGTAAAGAATAAAGTAGGAAGAAGTGAAATAGATTTGAGAAAGATGAAAAACTTGTTTAGAAAGTATACATTTCAAGCCAAAGTTTTTGATGAATTTATATACAACACTTTGTAGTGAATGTAGACTAAATGTTCAGTAATAGTTTATAAAATACAGAAATCATAGACTCTGCATTGCCAGAGGGCCAGAAGTCTGCCCCCATCAGCACATCCAGTAGTCTTTCATATGTATTTCAGCAGACAAACAGTCAAAATGAATTTAGAATAGGTGAGATGAAATCTTTTATCATTGGTGAACTGTTATTGGAGAAGAAATAGTTTTCACAGAATTGCCAGAGAGCAGAAAAGGGTTTGTTGAAATGGTTTGGACGTATGGAGAGAATGAGTGAGGAAAGATTGATGAAGGGGCCCCAATCGCTCAAAATCTTTTTTACTCCATCCTTTCACCTCCAATTTGGTCTCCTGCTTCTCCTTGATCCCTCCACCTCTGACACATATATTCTCTTTGTCAGTCTTTCCTCACTCATTCTCTCCATATGTCCAAACCATTTCAACACACCCTCTTCTGCTCTCTCAACCACACTCTTTTTTATTGCCACACATCTCTCTTACCCTTTCATTACTTACTTGATCAAACTACATCACACCACATATTGTCCTCAAACATTTCACTTCCTACACATCCACCCTCCTCTGTACAACCCTATCTATAGCCTGTACCTCACAACCATATAACAATGTTGGAACTACCATTCCTTTAAACATACCCATTTTTGCTCCGAGGTAATGTTCTCTCCTTCCACACATTCTTCATTGCTCCCAGCACCTTCACCCCCTACCCCACCCTGTGACTTTTCCGCTTCCATGGTTCCATCCGCTGCTAAGTCCACTCCCAGATATCTAAAGCACTTCACTTCTGCCAATTTTTCTCCATTCAAACTTACTCCCAATTAACTTGTCCCTCAACCCTGCTGAACCTAATAACCTTGCTCTTATTTACATTTACTCTCGACATACTCCTTTCACACACTTTACCAAACTCAGTCACCAACCTCTGCAGTTTCTCACCAGAATCAACCACCAGAGCTGTATCATCAGCGAACAACAACAACACTCGCTTCCCAAGCCCTCTCATCCACAACAGACTGCATTCTCGCCTCTCTCTCCAAAACTTGCATTTACCTCCCTAACTATCCCATCCATAAACAAATTAAACAACCATGGGGATGACACACACCCTTGCCGCAAATCAACTTTCTCTGGGAACCAATCACTCTCCTCTCTTCCTACTTGTCCACATGCTTTACATCCTTGGTAACAACTTTTCACTGCTTCTAACAACTTACCTCGCATACCATATACTCTTCAAACCTTCCACAAAGCATCTCTATCCACCCTATCATATCCAAAAATTCTACAAATCCATCTGTTTTCCTATTTCTCATATATTTTTCAAAGCAAATACCTGATCCACACATACTTTACCACTTCTGAAACCTCACTGCTCCTCCCCAGTCTGATGCTCTGTATATGACTTTACCCTCTCAATCAACACCATCCCATACAGTTTCCCAGGAATACTCAATAAACTTATGCCTCTGTAGTTTGAACATTCACCTTTATCCCCTTTGCCTTTGTGCAGTGGCACTATGCATGCATTCCGCCAATCCTCAGGCACTTCACCATGATCCATACATACATTGAATAACCTTACCAACTAATCAACAGCACATGGGGTAAACTATGGAAAGGTCTGTGGGAAGGTGTGGTTTCGGTGCTTTATACATGACAGCTAAAGACTGAGTGTGAACAAGTGTGGTCTTTTTTTTTTGTATTTTTGGGGGGCTACTTCGCTGAATTATGTATATGTCTGTATGTATGTAATGGGCATGTATAGGCATTTATGTATGTATACGTATATGTGAGTGGTTGGACCTTTATTCGTCTGTTTTCTGGCGCTACCTCACTGACGCGTGAAACAGCGATTAAGTATGATAGAAAATAATACAGTAATAATGATAATGAAGCATTGATGGATAGGGAAAAAAACTGCTACTGTGTCTTGATTTTGCAAAAGGATTTGATGAAGTAAAGTATGGAGTGATGCAGAGGGAAGTGGAAAAATATTGTGTTAAAGGAAAAATAGGAAAGCTGATTAAGAAAAATTCTAACCAACTGAAAGTTCATATTGATTGTAAATGGAACATCTTTGAGGAAGACAGTACTCTTAAGGGTACCACAAGGAACAGTTCTGGCTGCAGTACTCTGTAATCATGACCTCAGACATAGATAGTTCCATTTTCCATGAAAGAGAAATAAGATTTTTAACTGAAGGAAGTACTGATTTCCATTTAGAGCCATATTTCAGCCAAGGAACATTTAAGAATTCGTAACACTTGATTTATTTTTGACATTTTGATATTCAAAGTTTGTTGTGTATTAACTTGTTACGTACAACTTAAAGATTATTTTTACATTTTCTTTCAGCGATGTCAAATTTTGAAGACGGAGAGACCGCGCCCAAACACCTTTATAATCCGTGGACTTCATTGGACGACTGTCATAGAACGTACTTTTAATGCCCAGTCAGCCAGTGACAGGTTAGGCTTTGTATTATATGCAAGTAAGTCCCATCAGTGATCGTGGTATGTTTTTGTATTGACTTCAGTGTGTAACATTTCAGTAATATGCCTGCTTATCTAACCCTGTCATCATTACTGAAATAGATTAATTGATTTATATACCAATAAAAGTGCAAAAAATATAGTTCTGAATTATATGAAGTTCTTGATTACCAATGTCAGTGAAGATTTTTTTTAGTAATACGTGGGGCTTATTTTCTTAGCCCAACAGTACCTGAGGATACAGGTGGCTTCCAGTTCCTAACCAGGCTTTACTTAATCAGCAAATCACTTGGAGGAAAATTTTATTCAGAACGAGGTATAATGCCCCTGCCAGTGCTAACATCTGCAGTTTTTACAACTTAAGCAAACCAATGCCATACTGATTAACACTTTTGGTGCTATGGGTGTCAGTGGACAACCATTGTAGCAGGGTGCTATTGGCATCAATCTACATATGTAATATGCTGCCACAAGGTGAATACAGTGTGCATAGTAGGCTTTGTTGGCTGGTCACAGATTCATCCCAAACAAATTACAAGTCATTGGAGCTACCTGGAGAACTCCTTTACCTGCCAGTGACCATGGTGGATGGTTGCATGCCCTCATTTAGTTCTAGCTGCCTGTAGTGCCCACTGCCATAACCCTGCTGCCTGTACTTAGATTAATTAATCTGGTAAATAGTTTTTCCTAAACTGGAAATACTTGATTTTTAATTCAAAAGAAAATAATGGTCTTAGTTTTTTGTACTTAATCATATAAATAAAAACGTTACACATCTTTTTGGTCATTCTGAGAAATCGTGTTTTCCCAAAACTACGGAAGTTTGTCTTGATTCATTAGAAAAAGTTTTTATGCACCTTTTCATAAATTGGATTTTTTCTTTTTGTGCTGTAGGAGACAGCCATAAAACCAATTGTGCACCATAAAAATTAAGCTGCCAGCAGATGGCAACAGTCCATTTTGTGCCCTCTGTACTTAGTGTCCAATTAGAATGTCTGTCCAGGCTCTTTTAACTGAATCATGGATATATCTATCATGTAGAATTAGGAAAAAGTTTTAGTCAAGTTCTATTCAACCATCTTGTGCTATCTCTTGTGTCAGAGATCTTTCAAGTGAAACAGTTGATTCTGGTAATTCCTCAAACTTGTAGTTCCTTGATCATAAGCAAACTCTAGGTGAGTAGTTGGATAATGTTGTTTAGATGAAACATGAATAGAGCACAAGCTATATCACTGTCAAGAGGGTTGCTGTTTAGCGTACAGCAAATGTTAAGTCTGTTGTCCACATGGAAGTGGACAAAATAAGGATAATTCTCGGAGTTCCATAATTGTCGAAATATGGAGTTTTTATGATGTCACAGCTGCAATGAAAGGGAGACAAAGTGATAGCATTGTATTGCTATCATTTTAAAGCAAAATAGAATTACTAAAGTTGTTGTATGCAGATTATGCCAAATGCTGCAGAGCATAAGGATACAATGTTGGGTTGCTTTGGTGTATGTTGAAGGATGCTGTTGTAAGTGCTTGATAAAGTAAAACACTGGTTTTCTAAAGTGATTGAAAGCCACAGTGAATATATCAGAAAAGTTCAGTAAGGGGGCAGTTGGTAGGCAGCCAGCAACCAAGGAGGTACATTACCAGTACTACCTTTCTAGGTATCGGGAGGGTTAGTAACGGTTGCGTAGTGAGCCATCACTTCAGTGGTTGTCAAGTTGCACTCCTCTGACCTAGGTAGCTGTCTTTTCTTTCTGCCTCACCCACATGTAGACTACGGGCATTCTGGCCAGAAACATACAGTCTCCCCTTGTTATACATGACACTTGACAGCACTTAACTCACACAGCTCATTCTTTGTAACTAGATTTTCTTGTGAAGAGTGCTATGTGCTAGCCTTGCCTTTTGGCAAAATGGTGTGAGCAATAGCTTGAAGTAGTAGGTAGGAACATTTAGGTAATAGCTTTAGGTAGAAACATTAGGTAGAAGTATTTGGTAAGAACATTGGAGGGGTGAGCGTTAGGTCGAAGTAGTCAGCAACAACAGTAGGTAGGAGCCTCTACAGACACTGTGCTAGACTTGCCCTCTACCAGTGGCTTGTTAAGGGTGATGCACTAAAGGCTAAGAAGCAGCACTGGAGTTCTTTAGTCATGGAATCTCTTATCCCATGGCCACCTCCTTGAGGGAGCTCAGGAAGGGAACTGGTGTCGAGATATATATAGATAAATAGATAGATTCAGTAAGGATTTAAGTGGGAAAGCTGGGTTTGAGATTATAAATGGAAAAAACTTGAGGTGCCCCTGGAACTGTGTGAAATTACTGTGACAAAAACTTGCTGAGTTACAGATTTAGACCACTGATTTGCTGGATATCCCTCCAAATTTATTACAAAGGTAATTTTGGGCATTGTTACACAAGTGATGTTTGCTTCAGTAGAACAAAGTAGAATACAGTAAAAAAAACAAGAGTTGATGGAGAACAGTGATAATGCACAAATGAAAGATAAGGTGGATGGTAAAGATAATGACACTAAAATTTGTGAATTAGATGATAGTATCAAAATATATGGTGAAAATGAAATAGAATCAGATGAGAGTAATGGTGATGAAAGAAAAAATATGAAAGGTAAGAAAAAAAGAATAAGAAAAGGAATGGAGAGAAAGATTTCATGAAAAACGCTCTTACTGATGAAACAGAATTGAGCAGAATGATAAAAAGTATTTGTAGATTCTCTCTCAGAAGTAGATGTAAGTTTCATGTTGAGTGTAGATATATTTATCTCACATGCTGCAAAGTGTGGAGTCATTTTGGAAGCATCCATGAAAGGGGATATGATAAAGGACAAAACTGTAGATACAGACACCTGTGCAGATTTTCAGGCTGTTAGAAAATTTTTTGCTGATTGTTGAGGAGATAGTTGCAAATTTTTACACCCAACCAAGCTAAAAGATGTAGAAGTTTGTTACTATTTTGTTAGATTTTTTTTTTTTTTTTTTTGCTTTGTCGCTGTCTCCCGCGTTTGCGAGGTAGCGCAAGGAAACAGACGAAAGAAATGGCCCAACCCACCCCCATACACATGTATATATATACGTCCACACACGCAAATATACATACCTACACAGCTTTCCATGGTTTACCCCAGACGCTTCACATGCCTTGATTCAATCCACTGACAGCACGTCAACCCCGGTATACCACATCGCTCCAATTCACTCTATTCCTTGCCCTCCTTTCACCCTCCTGCATGTTCAGGCCCCGATCACACAAAATCTTTTTCACTCCATCTTTCCACCTCCAATTTGGTCTCCCTCTTCTCCTCGTTCCCTCCACCTCTGACACATATATCATCTTGGTCAATCTTTCCTCACTCATTCTCTCCATGTGACCAAACCATTTCAAAACACCCTCTTCTGCTCTCTCAACCACGCTCTTTTTATTTCCACACATCTCTCTTACCCTTACGTTACTTACTCGATCAAACCACCTCACACCACACATTGTCCTCAAACATCTCATTTCCAGCACATCCATCCTCCTGCGCACAACTCTATCCATAGCCCACGCCTCGCAACCATACAACATTGTTGGAACCACTATTCCTTCAAACATACCCATTTTTGCTTTCCGAGATAATGTTCTCGACTTCCACACATTCTTCAAGGCTCCCAGAATTTTCGCCCCCTCCCCCACCCTATGATCCACTTCCGCTTCCATGGTTCCATCTGCTGCCAGATCCACTCCCAGATATCTAAAACACTTCACTTCCTCCAGTTTTTCTCCATTCAAACTCACCTCCCAATTGACTTGACCCTCAACCCTACTGTACCTAATAACCTTGCTCTTTTTCACATTTACTCTTAACTTTCTTCTTTCACACACTTTACCAAACTCAGTCACCAGCTTCTGCAGTTTCTCACATGAATCAGCCACCAGCGCTGTATCATCAGCGAACAGCAACTGACTCACTTCCCAAGCTCTCTCATCCCCAACAGACTTCATACTTGCCCCTCTTTCCAGGACTCTTGCATTCACCTCCCTAACAACCCCATCCATAAACAAATTAAACAACCATGGAGACATCACACACCCCTGCCGCAAACCTACATTCACTGAGAACCAATCACTTTCCTCTCTTCCTACACGTACACATGCCTTACATCCTCGATAAAAACTTTTCACTGCTTCTAACAGCAATATTGATTCTTGCACCTAGGTAGAATAGAAGTTCGAAGCCATAGGAACGTTCCATAAAAATTAGATTAAGGCTTGAGAAGAATTATGATAATTTCAAATGGAGTTGCACATTTATACATAAACAACCAGATGAACAGAGATGGATATTGTACCTGGAAATTAGAAGGAGAATTTAACTGTAGAACAAATTACTCATATAGTAATTGCCCAGACTAGACTAGATAGAAAGATGATAAGACGAGCCAAGACTATTTTTAAGATTAACCTTGAAACAGTGGCTGGTATCAATTGGTGTGCTAAATTTTCCCACCACTGTTTGGATACTTGGCTCATTTATTGCACTGTTATCAGCTTATCTTCCATCACCAAGAGGGTGAAAGAAAAAAAAATAGTTTTTCTCGTTACCCCTACAACCACAATTATAAGTGCATAGTCATCCACCTGAAGGTCATGTGTACAGGATGACTCTACAAACAATACTTAGATCGTTAGATTACTCAAGTAATTTAAAGAAACACGTAGGAAATGTATCAGCTGATGAGGAAAGTCAAGAAGAATAAAATGAGAAATGCATAGAAGGTAGTGACTTAGAAGGTGAATTTAGTGGAAGTTAGGTCTGAGTGACATGTGAGTTGCTACTGTGCAAGTTTTATGTAATTCTCTTTTTTCTCTCATACTTGATTTTTCTCATGTTAGCGAGTTAGTACCAGGAACTGCCGATGAAAGGCCACATATGCTTGCATCCATTCTCAAACTGTCATGTCGTTTACCCACAAATGAAATTTTATTACTGATTATGTTTCGTTTTGTTTGATAATCTTGTTATGATCTTTATGAATCATCATGAATTTTTCATAACAGAAAAATTAGGAAAGTTTGTAAATTACATGCCACACCAATCAGATGCGATCATAAAAAAAAAGTTAGATGCAGTGCTTTCAAGTTTAGGTGGACACTGACAGCACTACCACCTTTTTTGCTAGAAACATTTTGTGCTTCCTCAACTTGATCAGCTTTACTGGCTGGAAGAGTCAGCATCCATAAAATGATAAGCCGCTTGATCCGAAGACAGATCATCATTGTCTTGAAATTCATTATAATCTTTAGCCTGGTCCTTTAAATCTAGCTAAAAGCCATTCAGATTTTTCCCAGAATTTGTTGTCATTTGCATGGCTGCAGGATGACTGACTGTTCAGAGAAAGTATGATGCATTGCCATTTTAGCAGCAGGCAGCCTTGAAATAGAAGTGCTAAAATTGGTGTAGATTTGCATCTAGAGGTGTCGTCTGGGACATGTAAATATCCATCTGGAGAGTTAAGGGGTTAAAGATATACAGATGCTTCCTGACTTACGATGGTTTACTTAGATTTTTTGACTTTACAATGGTGTGATAGCGATATGCATTCAGTGGAAATCGTACTTCGAACTTTGAATTTTGATCTTTTCCCGGGCTAGTGATATGCGGTACAATACTCTCTCGTGATGCTGTGCAGCAGCAGCGAGCTGCAGTTTCCAGTTAGCCACGCGATCATGAGTACCTTCTACCAGCAATTTTCGAGCCTTATCAGAAGAGAGTGAAATTGATGGCCCTGTAGATGTAGCATCCTCATCATCTAGCTGTTAATTTTTGTGTAATATGCTTCAAACATTCTTCAAGCCCAGTGTGCTTTCAGCTGTGTATGTGAATGGTGAGTACCCATACAACCATTTTTTTTTTTCAGTACAGTATTCGATAAATTACATGAGATATTCAGCTCTCCATTTTAGAATAGGCTTTGTGGTAGATGATTTTGTCCAAATGTAGGCTAATGTAAATGTTTTGAGAATGTTTAAAGTAGTTTAGTGTAAGCTATGATGTTTGGTTGGTTAGATGTACAAATTTGAATGTATTAATGTATTTTCAACTTACAGTATTTTCAACTAACGATGGGTTTAACGGAACGTAACCCCATCGTAAGTCGAGGAACATCTGTACAAAGAAATAAATCCTTCAGCATCCCCACCATTCTTAACCAGCCAACTTCCCTCACCCAGAATGTTTGTGTGAAAAGTGTAATATTTCTAAATATATTCAGGTTCTTTACCTCATAATGCTACTTAAATTAATGTGCAGTTCGATAACAGGCTCAATAGGAACAGAGAGATGTTTATCTCCATGTCATCCTGACACTTTAGGAGACATCAAACATTTTTTACAACACATCCAAGCACTCACTTCTTACTGTACCAAGATCTCATAAAAACTGTAATGTAACTCTGTACATTTTCTTTTACTTTTGAATGATGATCTGTCATTTCATAGATGATTATTGGTGCACTGAGTGATTGAATTTCTGAGTAATGCCCCCTTGAGGGTTAGTAGGGAAAATTGTGATAAAATGGAAATACGTGAACAACACATGTGAAAGAATACCCGATACCAGGCACGTAAAAAACAAATCAGAAATTGCGATAATGAGCCATGGAAAATAATTCATTGTACCTCAGTATTCAAAACTTGATAAGTGAGAATTCTAATTCTGATGAATACTTTGTTTTTTAAATGTGTTTACTGTTCCCTGCATCAACAAGGTATTACCAGGAACAGATTAAGAATGACCTCATTTGCTCATATCCACTCTCTGGCAGACATACATAATGCACTGAAACCAGTCCTAATCCACTCCTAGTCCCCACAGTCCTTACTGTGGTTTCCATGATTGCTTCTTATACCTTGGTTCAGCCCATTGACAGCATGTTGCCCCTTTATACCACATTGCTTCCATTCTCCCTATTCCATATATACTTCACACCCTCTGCATGATTAGGCCCTGAACACTTCTAGCTTCATTCATTCTATCCTCCACCTCCTTCATTTCCACCTTGTCTTTGTTCCATCTACTTTCAATATGAATACCCATCCTGTCCTCAATCATTTTCTTTATTTGTCCAAACCAACCTCTTCATCCCTCTCATACATACTTTCTATCTTTACCATACCTCCAACTCTCTCATACGTACTTTCTCTACCATAAATCTCTCTAATTCTGTCGCTCTGTTGCTCTAAATGTTTCTCTCACAAATCCCTCAAAGCAAACACTTGGTCCACACATCCTGTACCTTTTCTGAAACCATATTGTTGCTCCCCAGTCATATGCTCAGTACATGCCACCACCCATGCAGTTGCCACTCTCCCATACAACTTAACAGGTACACTCCTCATATTTATGCTTCTGTAACTTGAACACTCATTTTTGACCTACTTGCCTTTATTCACTGGTACTATGTTGGTATTCTGCCAATTCCAAGGGACCTCATCATGAGCTATATGTACATTAAGAATCCTTGTTAACTGATCAACGATACAGTCACTTACTTTCTTACAAAATTCCACTGCAATACCACTCACTCCAACAGACATGCCGCACATCTTTTTATGTCAGGTTTTTTCTTTTCATCAAACCACTGTAGAAAATAATGTAATATTAATAGACATGACAAAATCTTAGCTTGCTTGAATTATGAGAAATGAAACTGGTTTAAAGTGTAAACAAACATTCCATGCTTCAAGGATTGAAGGTAAACAGGGTTGGCAATATATGCACATAGCAATTTGGTGAGCACTCTATTGGTGAAGGCTATCTATAAGAAATGTGAACACATTGCAGTGAACATCACAAGAATACAAATAGGTAATAGTGTGATGTATACAAGTCACTAGAGGACTTGAATGTTGTATTAAAAGAAATAGAAATTATCCTGAAAAATGTAGAGAAGCCCAAACCACCAGTTATATGGACTGGAGATGTCAGTTTCCATTTTGTAAAAGATTGGAAAGATAGGGATAAGGAAGAAAGAATACTACCCAAATACTCCCTGTGAGGGATGGGAGCAGGGAGCTGGAAACCCTTCCTTTCATTTATTTCAAAATCTACAAGTTTGAACAGATGAAGAAGCCAAGCGAGGAGTGCTCATCATCTTTAAATGCTCAGGCTAGGGTGTTTGAATGTTTTTGGATGTAACCAGAATGAGAAGGGAGATGTAGGTAGTATGAGGAAAGGAGCTTGAATGTTCTAGCTTTGAGTGAAACAGCTCTAGGGTAAAGATGAAAGAATGGATTGGGAATGTTTTCAGGTCAAAGTCAGTAGTTAGGATGAGGGCAAGAATTCAAAAAGGGGTAGCACTTCAGGTGTAAGAGGAGTTGTGGGAATGTGTGAGAGAGTGTAAAAAAGTGAGCTCCAGATTAGTGTGGGTAAAAGTGAAAATGGAGTACAAGAGGTGGGTGATTATTAGTGCTTATGCATGAGGCCATCATAGGAATGGTGAGGAGAAATGAGTGTCTTGTGATCAGGTGAGTGAGTGTGTCAGCATGTTTGATGCGAGAGACTGGGTATTAGTGTTGGATGATTTGAATGCAAAAGTGAATTGTGTGGCGTTGAGGGTATATAGGATTGAATAAGAGTGGTGAACAGCTTAATGAGATATGTGCTGAAAAAGAGATGGCGATTGGAAATATTTGGTCCAAAAAGAGGGATATATGTATGTGGTTGACTAGGAAAGATGGGAGGAATTTAGGGAGGTAGTGCTAGCATGTGTGAGAGAAAATATGGCATGCAGAAGATGGGAGGTGGACAGGTGAGGAGAGTAGTGAGTGGTGGAGTGATGAAGTAAGAAAAATGCTTGTGAAAGAGATGAGATAGGTGTGTAGGAATTACTTATGGGGAAGGAGTGAGTGATTTGAAGATATACAATAGAAGCAGCAGGAGGTCAAAAGGAATGTACAGGGGTTGAAAGAGAGGGCAAATGAGAGTTGGTTAAGTGAGATCGGCAAGCTTCAGAAAGTATAAGAAATGTGAAAGGAAGTTAACAATTAGAAAAACGAGAACAATGGGAACTTTGGTGAAAGGGGCAAATGGGGAATTGGTTAACAGGCTGTAATGGTATGACAAGATGGAGTGAGAATTTTGAAGGATTGTTGAATGTGTATGATGGTAGGGGAGCAAATGTATAATGTTTAGGTCAGGGTGGTAAGTGAAGACTCATGGTGAGTGGTTTGGTGAAAAGAAAATAGGATCAGATGCTATGATGCCTCCTCCTTAAACAGTTAAGTTGTGGAATTCTCTTCCATCTATTGTCTTTTGCTCTTCATATAACCTTTCTTGCTTTAAGAGATGGGTCTGCAAATGTTTGCAGAGCTAATTGATTTCGTTTTTCTTTACTTTTGGTTCACCCAAGATGGCCATGATTAGGGCATGTTAGTTGTCCTTTCCCTGTTGGTTACTATACAAAAAGTGAAAATGTTTTGTAAGATGAAATGTGGCAAGGCAGCTGAGTGTATGAATTTCTTAAGAAAGTGAGGTAACCGTATAGTTGATTTGTTAGAATTATCAGTGTATGTTTGGATCACGGGGAGGTGCCAGATGATTGACAGAATACCTGTATGGTGTCATTGTATAAAGGTATGGGGGTCAAATGTGGGTGTATGAATTACAGAGGTATAAGTTTTTGAGTGTAAATGCAGGGTTCCCACGCCACCGGGAAAACGGGAAAAACCCGGGAATTTTATTTGAGGTGCTCCCGGCCGGGAAAAGGCCTGGAAAACGCGTAAAATTGAAAATGTCTGGGAAAAACCCTTGAAACGGAAGTTAGGAAAAGGTTACTTCCCTTGGGCCTCATTCGTCCCTCGCTTTCGTACTCTGAATATACTTTATTGCTACATCGCGGCTTTTTTGTGGGGCGAGTTGTACGAATCGAACTAAAATCGCGGTCTCGATAGCGCTTGCTCACATCTGTTATGGAGTAATGAAAGCAATGGTTAATGATGATTGTGACGGCCAATTTTTTGAAAAACCATGCTTCGCATTTGCCAAGTCAACTCTTATTGACTCAGATTGGGTGAAAGTCTTTTTTTCCCAATGCAATATCATGAAATACAAATCCGTTCAAAGATTGCGAAATTTTTATAAGTATCGCATGTTTACTTTCAAAGCGTTTAGTAAGCATTGAATTGGAACCAAGAACTTTAACAAGAGAGAAACAATTTTCAGAGGAAGTTATGGATGAATGTTGCAAGGAAATAGCTAACGCTAAAATTATTGAATCTTTGAAAATTGAAAGGGCTTTTTATTTGAGTCCAAAACAAGTTGTTGACATTATAGAAGATCCTGGAAATATCCTAGAAAAAGCCTGGAATTTTATGTCAGTAAAAGAGTGGGAACCCTGTAAATGGTAAAGAACATGAAGGAGTGTTGCTTGAAGGGTGGTGGCATGCTCAGAGCATCATTTTTGGGGGGAGCAGGGTGGTTTCAGGAGTGGTAGAGGATGTGTAGATTTGATGTTAGTTTGAAGAATGTGTGCGAGAAATACCTAGAGAAACAGAAGGATTTGCTTGTAGCACCTGTGGATTTAGAGAGAGCTTATGATATGGTTGATACAGATGCTTTGTGGAAGATGCTATGAATATGTGATGAGAAAGGAAAGTTATTAGAAGTAGTGAGTTCTTATCAAGAGAGTAGGGCATTTTTGTGAGAATAAGTTGTTCCAAGTGAGGGTTGGTCTTCAGCAAGAATGTAGCTTTAATTTGTTTTAGGATGAGGTAGTGAAAGAAATGAAAAAAATTAGGAAAGAAAAGAACATGGAGATGGCAGAAATGTCTTGGTAGTTAGAGAGGGATGGTTGAAGAAAGTAGATGCATGGAGAATCAGTGAGTCAGAAGGCTCTTGATTCTGTTCTCAATAATAAAGAGGCAGAGGAAGAGCTGCCCAAAATATGAGTGGTACTTTTCACCATTGGCATATTTTCATTTTTCTTAGTGTCCTCTTCAAATCTTCATCATGATCATCCATAACAACAAGCCCCTGAGGATGTGCTGCTTCTGTAGTTTTCTCATGTTCTAAGATGCATCTGTAGCCTATAGCCTCCTCCTCTTTGTTTCATAGTGTGAATGCAACTCCAACAATAACAAAATTTGTCCACCGTGCATGCTTTAGGTGATTACCAAGAGCTTGCATTTTTAACAAACAGTGTTCTTTTCAGACCACTCACATTTCCTAAGGATATTTTAATGAGCTAGTCTTATTTCTTGAATAATTATATTGTTTAAATATTTCTGTTAGTGGGGCCCAAAAGGTGAAAATGCACCTTTAGAAATTCATTTTTGAAATGTCTTAATCTCAGTTTTATAGGGAGCATAATAAGAAATAAACTGTTACTGATTATTTGATAACACTTGCCTACCTGCAGGGAAGCATGGATGGAAGCCATTAAGCAAGTGTCTGAGAGGATATCAGAATCATCATCTGGGCATTGTGTCCAGATCCAGGAGGCTGAGTCGGTTGAACAAATTCAGTTGAAATATTCAAGTGATGATGATGAAGATAGTCAAGGATCACGGAGCTCTAAGAAAAAAAGAAAAATTGTAAGTATCGCATGTTGTAAGGAAGGTGCAAGGGAGGCTAAGTTATCTGAGAATGAGTTATTTCTAGAAAAGTTTAGGAAGGATGATGAATACAAAACATCATTTGTAATGTATGCATGTGTCATGAGAAGAATTGGTGTGTATTTAGATCACCCATCTGAACAATGCGGGGAGGAATTTCTATATATTTGGTGTCTATTCTCTTGAATAGACACCAACTCATCTCTATTATCATATTGTCAATAGTGTTAATGGTTTCTTATCACCAGTGTATAGGAACGGATCCTAAAATAAGTTTTTTATTCTAAACTGAATTTTCATTAGTTTCACTTGAGGCAAGAGAGTGGGAACTTGTGTGTTATACACAATTTTTGAAGACTTTATGGGTGACTAAGGCATGTTATATTTTTTTCTTTACAGCTCTGACAGGAGAATGTTGACAACATGTATGGACAGTGAAATCAAATATTAGCTGGGAATTCAACTGGGAACCACTGATGATATTAACAGTGAACTGTGCAACATCATTTGATGATCATAGTTGTTTGAGGGTTAAACTCTACCCTGCTACTTAGTCACCCATCAGAAACTACATTTTCCAGACTTTCATGTTACCCTTTCCTCCTATGTTCTGAGCACATCTCTTCACTCCAATGTCATAAACACAATTTCAGCACATTATAAGACCCGTCATGCCCATGATGTAGCTACCGCAATGGAAACACTGAATGCTTACTCCTTTGTTGCCCTACACTCTTGTCACATAGCTTAACACACAACATTACCGCACTGTGGTGTCACCTGGTGGACTTGGCCAGAAACCCTCCCATCCTTGCATATCAGTATCTAAAAGTGGTTGTAGAAGGATCCAAGCGAGGAGGGTTCCTCCTCCTGAAAGGCTCAGACTTGGGTGTCCTGGTGTCTAAATGTGTGTGGATGTTACCAAGATCAGAAGGAGGGAGAGATAGGTATTATGCCTGCAGAGAGGAACCTGGGTTTTTTGGCTCTGAGTGAAACTAAGCTCAAGGGGAAGGGGGAAGAATGGATTGGGAATGGCTGAGGGGTAAAGTCTAGTGGTAGTGTGAGGGCAAGAGCAAAGGAGATGGTGACTTTTTTGCTGAAAGAGTTGTGGAAATTTGTTAAAGACTATAAGGAGGTGAGCTCTTAAATGATGTAGATGAGAGTGAAAATGGATTATGAGAGATGGATGATTTTCTGTGTTTATGAACCTATTATGTGAGAAGAGCAAGGAAGATATGCGAGTGTTTAGGGAGTAGTTGAGTGAGTGTATCAGCAGTTTTTATGTGAGATTGAGTATTAGAAGGGGAAGGTTTGAATGCAAGAGTGGGTGATGTAGCAGTTAAGGGTATGGTTTAGGGGCATGGAATACCACTTGTAAGTAAAGAGGAACAGATTCTGGAGTTGTGCACTGAAAAGTATTGATGATTGGGAATACCTGGTTTAAAAAAAAGGTTTGTATATGTGAATGAGTACGGATAGTGTTGAGTGTGCATTTTTGGGATATGTACTTATTGATAGGCTTGTAGAGGAGAGACTATTTTGGATGTAAATGTACCAAGAAGGGGCAGATGATGGGATGTCTGATCTCTTCTTGGAGGATTTGAGTTTTAAGGTTTGTAATTTTTTAAAGATGAGAGGAAATGGGTAGAAAGAGGGGGGAGTGAATGTTAGCTTGCCATTGTGTATGAAGGTACCAAGAGAGGTTATGTGAAGAATGGCATAAGGAGAAAGTGAATAAGATATGGGAAATGAGTGAGGAAGGGAAGTTATTGGGAGGACCATTGCTTACACGTGAAGGTGTATTGTGTGGCACGAGGAAGATGTGATGTGATGCAGGCATTTAAAAAAAGGCAGTAAGTTATGGGATGAGTAAGTTAAAAGTTACTTGTTAGATAGAAAAGATAGGTTTATGTAGGGAAGGAGTGTATATATACAGATATGCTTGCAGTAGAAAGTGTCAGGAGGCCAACAGGAGGGTGTAGAGGCTGAAAAAGAGGGCAAATGAGAAATTGAGGGAGAGAGTATCGATAGACTACAAGAACAAGAAAACATTTTTGGAGCTGAATAGTGATTCAACGAAAGATCTATAGGGGCATCAATGACGGGAGCAGGTGGGCAAGTGGTAACAGGCAAGGAAGAGTTTAAGAGGAGATGGAGTGAGTATTTTGAAGGTTTGTTGAATGTGTTTGATGATAGAGTGGCAGATATAATGGGTGTTTTGGTCGAGGTGGTGTACAAAGTGAGAGGGTTAGGGAAAATGATTTGGTAAACAGAGAAGAGGTAGTAAAAGCTTTGCGGAAGATGAAAGCTGGCAAGGCAGCAGGTTTGGATGGTATTGCAGTGGAATTTATTAAAAAAGGGGGTGACTGTATTGTTGACTGGTTGGAGAGGTTATTTAATGTATGTATGATTCATGGTGAGGTGCCTGAGGATTGGCGGAATGCGTGCATAGTGCCATTGTACAAAGGCAAAGGGGATGAGAGTGAGTGCTCAAATTACAGAGGTATAAGTTTGTTGAGTATTCCTGGTAAATTATGTGGGAGAGTATTGATTTGAGAGGGTGAAGGCATGTCCAGAGCATCAGCTTGGGGAAGAGCAGTGTGGTTTCAGAAGTGGTAGAGGATATGTGGATCAGGTGTTTGCTTTGAAGAATGTATGTGAGAAATACTTAGAAAAGCAAATGGATTTGTATGTAGCATTTATGGATCTGGAGAAGGCATATGATAGAGTTGATAGAGATGCTCTGTGGAAGGTACTAAGAATATACGATGTGGGAGGCAAGTTGTTAGAAGCAGTGTAAAGTTTTTATCGAGGATGTAAGGCATGTGTAGGTGTAGGAAGAGAGGAAAGTGATTGGTTCTCATTGAATGTAGGTTTGCGGCAGGGGTGTGTGATGTCTCCATGGTTGTTTAATATGTTTGTGAATGGGGTTGTTAAGAAGGTGAATGCAAGAGTTTTGGAAAGAGGGGCAAGTATGAAGTCTCTTGTGGATGAGAGAGCTTGGGAAGTGAGTCAGTTGTTGTTCGCTGATGATACAGCGCTGGTGGCTGATTCATGTGAGAAACTGCAGAAGCTGGTGACTGAGTTTGGTAAAGTGTGTGAAAGAAGAAAGTTAAGAGTAAATGTGAATAAGAGCAAGGTTATTAGGTACAGTAGGGTTGAGGGTCAAGTCAGTTGGGAGGTAAGTTTGAATGGAGAAAAACTGTAGGAAGTAAAGTGTTTTAGATATCTGGGAGTGGATCTGGCAGCGGATGGAACCATGGAAGCGGAAGTGGATCATAGGGTGGGGGAGGGGGCGAAAATTCTGGGAGCCTTGAAGAATGTGTGGAAGTCGAGAACATTATCTCGGAAAGCAAAAATGGGTATGTTTGAAGGAATAGTGGTTCCAACAATGTTGTATGGTTGCGAGGCGTGGGCTATGGATAGAGTTGTGCGCAGGAGGATGGATGTGCTGGAAATGAGATGTTTGAGGACAATGTGTGGTGTGAGGTGGTTTGATCGAGTAAGTAACGTAAGGGTAAGAGAGATGTGTGGAAATAAAAAGAGCGTGGTTGAGAGAGCAGAAGAGGGTGTTTTGAAATGGTTTGGGCACATGGAGAGAATGAGTGAGGAAAGATTGACCAAGAGGATATATGTGTTGGAGGTGGAGGGAACGAGGAGAAGTGGGAGACCAAATTGGAGGTGGAAAGATGGAGTGAAAAAGATTTTGTGTGATCGGGGCCTGAACATGCAGGAGGGTGAAAGGAGGGCAAGGAATAGAGTGAATTGGATCGATGTGGTATACCGGGGTTGACGTGCTGTCAGTGGATTGAATCAGGGCATGTGAAGCGTCTGGGGTAAACCATGGAAAGCTGTGTAGGTATGTATATTTGCATGTGTGGATGTATGTATATACATGTGTATGGGGGTGGGTTGGGCCATTTCTTTCGTCTGTTTCCTTGCGCTACCTCGCAAACGCGGGAGACAGCGACAAAGTAAAAAAAAAAAGTTTGAATGGAGAAAAACTGTAGGAAGTAAAGTGTTTTAGATATCTGGGAGTGGATCTGGCAGCAGATGGAACCATGGAAGTGGAAGTGAATCATAGGGTTGGGGAGGGGGCGAAAATCCTGGGAGCCTTGAAGAATGTGTGGAAGTCGAGAACATTATCTCGGAAAGCAAAAATGGGTATGTTTGAAGGAATAGTGGTTCCAACAATGTTGTATGGTTGCGAGGTGTGGGCTATGGATAGAGTTGTGCGCAGGAGGGTGGATGTGCTGGAAATGAGATGTTTGAGGACAATATGTGGTGTGAGGTGGTTTGATCGAGTAAGTAATGTAGGGGAAAGAGAGATGTGTGGAAATAAAAAGAGTGTGGTTGAGAGAGCAGTAGAGGGTGTTTTGAAATGGTTTGGGCACATGGAGAGAATGAGTGAGGAAAGATTGACCAAGAGGATTTATGTGTTGGAGGTGGAGGGAAAGAGAAGTGGGAGACCAAATTGGAGGTGGAAAGATGGAGTGGAAAAGATTTTGAGTGATTGGGGCCTGAACATTCAGGAGGGTGAAAGGCATGCAAGGAATAGAGTGAATTGGATCGATGTGGTATACCGGGGTCGACGTGCTGTCAGTGGATTGAATCAGGGCATGTGAAGCATCTGGGGTAAACCATGGAAAGTTGTGTGGGGCCTGGATGTGGAAAGGGAGCTGTGGTTTCGGGCATTATTGCATGACAGCTAGAGACTGAGTGTGAACGAATGGAGCCTTTGTTGTCTTCCTAGCGCTACCTCGGACACATGAGGGGGGAGGGGGATGTTATTCCATGTGTGGCGAGGTGGCGATGGGAATGAATAAAGGCAGACAGTGTGAATTGTGTGCATGTGTATATATGTAGGTGTCTGTGTGTGCATATATATGTATACATTGAGATGTACGGGTATGTATATTTGCTTGTGTGGATGTGTGTGTATATACATGTGTATGTGGGTGGGTTGGGCCATTTCTTTCGTCTGTTTCCTTGCGCTACCTCGCAAACGCGGGAGACAGCAACAAAGCAAAAAGCAATGAGGGGAGCAGGTGGGGAAGTGGTAACAGGCAAGGAAGAGTTTAAGAGGAGATGGAGCGAGTATTTTTAAGGTCACACACCACATATTGTCCTCAGGCATTTCATTTTCAATGTTCATCCTCTTCATTTCTTGTGCATTCATTATGCAAGATTTACGTCCATACAACGCTGTTGGGACTGCTAAACCTTGCAACGAATCCATCATTGTCTGACAGACACTGACCTCTCATTCCACACTTTCCTTCATTCATGCAGGACCTTAGCCCCTCCTCCCACCCTGTGACTCACTTCAGCTGCCAAGTCCACTCACAGATACATAAAGCATTCTGATTTCTCCAAGTCCTTCCCATTCAAACTTACTCACAAACCATTCTCTTTCATTCTCCTGCTGCACCTCATTACCTTGAATAGGAATAGAATTGATGATATTAGGTCCCTCAAAGGCCCAGTCCTCTGTTCTTAACGCTACCTCGCTATCGCGGGAAATGGCGAATAGTATGAAAAAAAAAAAAAAAAAAAAAAGGTACATAGAAACAAGGAGAAGGTTATTGGAGTAATTATATTTTTTCTTTGCAGACACTAGACAACTTCGAGTTCCTTAAGGTACTTGGAAAAGGAACATTTGGAAAAGTAATTCTTTGTCGTGAAAAGGTAAGATATTGCTGTATATATACTTTTTTACTGTGATTATCTCAAAGAGATGATATTCATTCATCAAGCCATACAAAAATTCACTTCATGGGAGATGAAATAGCAGTATCTTTTATTTAGAAAGATGTGTGACAGTATTGAAAGAATCTCAGCATAAAATACTAATTTATGTGATCCCCCAACAGAGCAGCAACCATTTTTATGCTATAAAGATTCTGCGGAAGGATGTTATCATTAAACGAGATGAGGTGGCTCACACACTTACTGAAAACCGTGTGTTACAGGTTGTGGATCATCCGTTCCTTACTGTAAGTTAGTTTAATTATGATTAAGATAATTTTACCTATGGTCAGAGCCCTATGAGCACTTGAGAGTGTGATTGCATGATGGAAGTTAATATTGTTTCATTGACCTTTTTGATAAATCTAGTACCTATTAGGCCTGCGATATTTTATCATAGAGATCCAGAACCATATAGTAACCATCTTATATCTGTGACACTGTGATGAATTGGTGAGGTGTTGCCATACTGCCAGCAAAACACATCACTTGTTGCAATGACTGTTGCTGTAAGTTGACTTTTGCCTCAAGTCTGTCGCTTCTGGGCTTGAGAGATATAGATATGTATTCCTTTCTTTCTTCTGTTTCATAGCATAAATTGCAAGTACTTTTCCCATATTTTAGAGCCTCACAACACATGATAGTGTACTCATCAATTAGGCTAGCTGGGTGATCATAAGTTTGTTGTATTGGTGCAGCAGTTAGTAATTGGTTGATTTATTAATCTTGTGTTAGATTATGCATTGTAGAGTTTTTGTTTTTTCAGACTTTTTCACCTTTTCCCACCTTGCTGAGGGGGAGTGAGTCAGCAGTGATCTCATTTACTTTTATAATGCACTGAAACCAGACTCCATCATTCAGTCGAGCCCCACAAACCATTTTGTGGTTTCATCTGATTCATATGCCATGATTGAGCCCATTGACAGCATGTTGCCCTGCATATACCACACTGCTTCATTCCATTTCTGTTCATGCCTTTCACCCTCTTGCATGTTCAGGCCAGGATACCACAGAGCTTTTTTCACTCTATCCTTCCATCTCCTCAGTCTCCCCCTCCCCTTTACTCTCTTGAAATTTGACACATATATATACTTGGAGTCAGACTTTTTTAACTCATCCTTTCCATGTGCTTAAACCATTTAGTACACCCTGGTTAGTTCTCTTAGTCAGACCGCATTTACTACCACACTTTGTTCTTACAATGTTATTTCTAACACAGTCAACCTGCCTTACACCTCATATTTCTTTGGGGCATTTAGTTTCCAGCATATCCATCCTCTTCCATTATTTTGCGGTTGGTCAGAACCTTCAAACGTACCCATCTTTGCCCCAAAAACACTGAACTCTCCCTCCACACACTCCTCGTTGTTCCCTTGGACCTTAGACTTCAACCCCCACCCTCTGGCTTACTTCATCTCTTATGGTTCCATCCATTGCCATGACCACTCCTGTATACCTAAAGCACTTCACTTCTTCCAGATTCTTGTTATTCAGACTTATTTCTCTTTAGACAGCAACCAACTCTCATCCCAGCCCCCTCATCCCCTCCCCAGCATACTTTAGTCCCACCCCTCACCACCCTGTCTATGAACAGATTAAACAGCTATGGTAACATTGTTCACAACCCAGATTTACTTCTTGGAACCAATCATCCTCCTTCCTTCCTACTCTCATAATAAAGACTTTTCTATGCATTTGATAGGTTTACCCCCTGACCATATGTTGTTGATACCTTCCACAAGGCATCTCTTTTGGCTCTTTCTGGTGCTTCAGGTCCATGAATGCCACATACAAATCTCTTTCTCCAAGTATATTTCATACAAATGTCTAAAGCCACAATCTCTCTCTCTCTCCTCTCCTCTCCTCTCCTCTCCTCTCCTCTCCTCTCCTCTCCTCTCCTCTCCTCTCTCTCTCTCTCTCTCTCTCTCTCTCTCTCTCTCTCTCTCTCTCTCTCTCTCTCTCTCAATTTGATGCTCAACGCTTGCCGCCACTCTCTGTCACCATTCTGCTGTACACCTTATTAAGTAATCTCGATTGAATTGTTTTTTTTGTTTTTTTTTTGTCGCTGTCTCCCGCATTTGCGAGGTAGCGCAAGGAAACAGACGAAAGAAATGGCCCAACCCACCCCCATACACATGTATATACATACGTCCACACACGCAAATATACATACCTACACAGCTTTCCATGGTTTACCTCAGACGCTTCACATGCCTTGATTCAATCCACTAACAGCACGTCAACCCTGGTATACCACATCGCTCCAATTCACTCTATTCCTTGCCCTCCTTTCACCCTCCTGCATGTTCAGGCCCCGATCACACAAAATCTTTTTCACTCCATCTTTCCACCTCCAATTTGGTCTCCCTCTTCTCCTCGTTCCCTCCACCTCCGACACATATATCCTCTTGGTCTATCTTTCCTCACTCATTCTCTCCATGTGCCCGAACCATTTCAAAACACCCTCTTCTGCTCTCTCAACCACGCTCTTTTTATTTCCACACATCTCTCTTACCCTTACATTACTTACTCGATCAAACCACCTCACACCACACATTGTCCTCAAGCATCTCATTTCCAGCACATCCATCCTCCTGCGCACAACTCTATCCATAGCCCACGCCTCGCAACCATACAACATTGTTGGAACCACTATTCCTTCAAACATACCCATTTTTGCTTTCCGAGATAATGTTCTCGACTTCCACACATTCTTCAAGGCTCCCAGAATTTTCGCCCCCTCCCCTACCCTATGATCCACTTCCGCTTGTATTGTATTGTATTGAATTGTACCTCTGTAATTTGACCAATTATTTTTGTTCCCCTTGCCCTTATTTAAAGGTTGCATTTTGCCAGTCCTCAGCAACCTGACCTCAGGTAGAGCTCAATGCCAACTCATCACTGTGCTGTAATGTCATAGACCTGGGAGGATCAGCAATATGGTTGTTGAGTCTTTGTGAACAAGAATCAAATAGCCTAATAGGTATTATGATTGTCAAAGAAGGTAAGTTTTCACAGATAAATCCCGTTTTGAGGGTTAACCCATTTCAAACCCCACCGAGCTTGTGTTTTCTCTGATGCTCATAGGGCTAAGCTTGTGGGTAAGAAAGGTTTATCATGCTTCAGAACTTATGTTATTTGGATCATAGAGTAATTGTTTATATTTTGACTCTTCTTAATTGGTGATTTGAGATATTGAAAGAACTTTAATTTGTATTTTATTCCTTAATTTATTGCAGTACCTGAAATACTCTTTCCAAACAAATGATCGTCTTTGTTTTGTGATGGAGTATGTCAATGGAGGAGAGCTGTTCTTTCACCTTAACCAGGAGCGCATATTTCCTGAGGAGCGTGCCAAGTTTTATGGGGCAGAGATCTGCCTTGCCCTCGGTTACTTACATGAAAGAAATATAATCTACCGGGATTTAAAGGTATTATTGGGGTCTTATTTGTGACTTATAATGAATTGATTTTTTCTTTTGCTTGATGTGAGGATACAGCTGCTTAATTGGAAAATCCAGCCATCAAGTTGGACATTTCTTTTTTTTACCGATATTGCACAGGTAGAAATGAAAGTCAAGACCATCTCAAATGAACATTGTAAAGTTAAGACTTTGTACAAATTAATCAGCCCTCCTCAGGGTTTTCAGATATTTTAAAGATGGAAAGGTTATATGAATTCAAATCTGGGGTTGAAATATATGTTTGGAGACATTATGGCTTGTAAATAAGTAATTATTGGTTACTCTTTTAAGAGAATCTGTGATTATTTGGTTTGTTTTTATTGAGTATGTGTTGCCTTGGGAAAGCATTAGAGATATTTTCCATGATTATTTTGAATATAGAAGCATTTCATGTCGTCAAAATTCGATTCTGGGGTCGAGATATAAGTTGGGGAACATTATGGCCTGTAGATAAGTAATTAATTGTTATTCATTTACAAGATTGCATGATTATTCTTTTCGTATTTACTGGGTATCTGTTGGCTTGGGAAGCATTATTAGATATTTTCCATTGTTATTTCTTTTATAGAAGTGTATCCTTATGTAAAATTTTAATTTTGATAAAGGTTTTAGGGCCAAAAAATTCCTTTTAATTTTTGGTATTTTTGTGATGGTAATAGATTTGCTTGAAAACCTCAGTATAAGGACTACTTTTCATGCTCAGTTAAATCTGGGGTTGAAATATATTTTTGGGGACATTAAGGTCTGTAAATAAGATATTAATGGTTACTCATTTAGAACATTGTGTGATTATTCTGTTCGTATTTATTGAGTATCTGTCACCTTGGGGAAGCATTATGAGATATTTTCCATAATTATTTCAAGTATAGAAGTGTTTCATTATATTTCAATTTCAAAACAAAAAGTTTTTTGTTATTTTTGTGAGGGTTATAGATTTCCTTGAAAACCTTGGTATAAGGTCTGTTTTTCATGCTGAATTGTACTCTAGGTTTGAAATATATGTTGGGAGATATTATGGCCTGTAAAAGTAAGATATTGATTGTTACTCATTTACAAAATTGTGTGATTATTCTGTTGGCTTAGGGAAGCATTATTAGATAATTTCCATGATTACTGCATGTAGAGAAGTGTATCACTATACCCAGACTTGGACAGGATATCTCAGTAGGATGGACAAAATCATGTTAAGATAAATGCCTCTAGGACCAAGTTTCTACCCATCTCTCTATTAAAAACTCCTCACAACTCATCTTTCCTTTGACAGTTCTGTAGTTCCACTCCTCAACTCCGTGAACATTCTTGCTATAACTGTAACAACCACTCTTTTTTGGAAACCCCACATTATGGAAATAGCTAAGTCTACCTTTGGGAAACTGGAAGTCCTGTTTAGATGTAGAACTTTCTTTTCTTCTGAGCAGTTGCTCTGTTTACGTAAAGAACTGATTCATCCTTGTACAGAGTACTGCTCTCGCATTTGGGTTGGTTCTAGCTCTGTATCCTTACTCGAGAGAGTTGAGTTGAAAGCTGCCTGTCTTATAAACTGTCCTGGGCTACCTTCCAAACTTGATCCTTTTGCCCTACGCTGCAGTGTTGGTTCACTTTTGCTCTCCTATTGGTATTACTTAAGTTTTAGTTCTTGGGCTGGCTGCTTGTGTACCCCCACCACTAACTAGATCATGCAGTATTTGGCAAGCTGCTGCATCACATGATAACTGTGAGCACTAACAACTCAAGGGGGGATCATTTTAATAACTGCTTCTTTCCCTGTTCCATGAAGCTTTGCAAGTCCCTACCCTCTCATGTTTTGACCAATAATTATGACCTGGAGCATTTTAAAAGACAGGTTTTTCACTGCTTCTAGATTCGTAAATGCTTTCCCTTTTCTCCTCTTTTTCCCTTTCATAATCCTCTTTATATTTCTTTTAAGGCCTGGTCTTGATCAGGACTTCTGTCCATGACCGAAGCCTTAAAGAAAAGATTAGAAGGAAGAGAGTTCCATGTCTTTTCTGTGTGAGGGAAGAAGGCAGTATCATGATAGTCAGCCTTCATGTGGTTATTTCCATACAGAAACAATGGGATGCAGCATCCAGACATGATTCACAGGACCAGGTGTTGGTGACAGGGACATGTATAGATAGTTCACTGGAATAGTGGCCAAAATGATTCCTGTAGAATAGTGAGCAGGCAGCACCATCATGGCATACAGAGAGGGATGGTTGGAGAGAGGTAATGTTAAGAGAATTAATGAGATAGAAGGCTTTTGATTCCACCTTGGCTAATACAGAGATGGAGGATAAACCCCTCTAAATATGAGAGTAGTCCTTTGTTCCATATTTGGGCAAATAAGAGCTCTGTAGATATGAAAAACTTCTCACAATAGAAATGATTGTGACAATTATTCAACACCCCGAGCTTTTGGATGCATGTTTTGTAATTTTGATTATGTTGGGTTTCCTGGATAGAGTAGAAGATATGCCCAACATAATGATGTTATTGTAGAGGTGAACTGCATTGTTTTGAAATGAACAAATGCATTCAAGTGACATTTTGAAGGAGATGTAAATAGAAATTGCATTTTAGCACTGTTGACCATAAAAGAAATATATTGTCATGGATCCATCAACATTGAAGTGCATTGTTATGAAATGAACAAATGCATTCAAGTGACATTTAGGAGATATAGATAGAAATTGCATTTTAGCACTGTTGACCATAAAAGAAATATATTGTCATGGATCCATCAACATGCACCGTTGTTCATCATATGAGATTTCACACCATAGTTTCAAGGTTGTGTTCTGAGTTTTTGGAATGAAGAATCAAAGCATACTCTGTTACTCTGCAAACACAGCAGGAAAGGGAACTGTGCAGTTTTTGTTTAGGTTGGCATATTTACAATTTTTTGTAAATATACAGTACAAATATATATAGATATTACTGGTAAATTTTCTATTAAAGTATATATTATTTTGTTTTCAAAGGAATAAGATGAAAATATACAGTATAAATAGATAGTTATAACTGGTAGATTTACTGGTAAAGTATTTATTTATTTATTGTACTTGATTGCCATTTTCTGCATCAGTGAGGTAGTGTCAGGAAACAGATGAAGAACAGCCCATCCACTCATATACACACATATATACATAAATGCCCATACATGCACATGTACATACCTATAAATACACATACATACACAGACATATACATGTACATATTCATACTTGCTTGCCTTCATCCATTCCATTGAAGTATATATTATTTTGTTAATAAGGGAATTAGAGAAAAATTATAATGGTTCCACCAATATATATAAGGAAGAGAAATGCAATTTTTATATGAATGCAATACTGTCCACTCTTTCCTCTGATAGCACTGGAGAGGTAGCCCCTCTGTAATTATTACTATGTTAAATTTACTATTATGCTGTTTTTCTCTTTCTTTATCAATAAGAACATCATCTGTATGGCTACAAAAACTCTGAATTTACAAACAAGGAAAACAAAATGTTTGCTGAAGGAATGACCTGGTTGCTGCTTTCCTATTCCAAGTTATTGCTAAAATTTGATTTAAAGAGGGGATGTGTTAAGTATGAGTGAGAGCACGAACAAGTATTAGAGTGAGGAGGGGGGAAAATGAGTTGAAGTATTCAGATTGGAGTCATACCTAAGAGTGATTAGGGTTAGATGTTGGAAAGAGATCATTTATGGAACAAAAAAAGAGGGTAGGTGATAGAACATACCTTTAAGGGATACCACTTTTGATGAAATTAGTGGAGGAAGTTGCTCTATCTTTGACTACTGCAGTGGACCAGCTATAGAAGAGGTTATGCATTAGGGAACAATGGGGAGCAAAAAGGCAAAAAAAAAAAAAGAAAGAAAGAAAGCAGACACTAATTCCACACCCAAGCAAATGCTTGGGAGATGTTGAGGGCCATGATGGAAAATTTACTGCAGAGCCTGTGAAGAAGAAGAATTGAGAGTCAGTGTGATCAAAAGCAAGGTTATGAGGTTTAGTAATGGAAAGAGACAGGTTATTTGGTACTGTGAGTTTAAATGGAGAGAATATGGAGGAAATGGAGTATTATACATATGTGGGAATGAACATTGCAGCAATTGGAACCACAGGAATGGAAGTGAGCCATACAGTGTGTGAGGAGTTGTAAGTCCTGGGCTCTTTGTGGAATGTGTGAAAAGAGATGTCACTCTCTGTGAAGACTAAGATAGGTATGGTTGATGGTATAGTTTTCCTGTTGGTGTTGTATGGATGCTAGGTATGAGCTCTAGATGACAGTGTATTGAAGAGAGTGAATGTATTGTAATTGAAATGCTTGTTGACAATTTTTGGTGTAAGGTGGGTTGATTGAACAAGAAATAATAATGTAAGATAGAGGTGTGGTAGTATGAGGAGTATGTATGAGAGTTGAAGAGGATGTGCTGAAATGTTTTGGACATATGAATAGGATAAGTGAAGATTTTTTTTTTTTTTTTTTTTTTTTCTTTGTCACTGTCTCCCGCGTTTGCGAGGTAGCGCAAGGAAACAGACGAAAGAAATGGCCCAACCCACCCCCATACACATGTATATACATACGTCCACACACGCAAATATACATACCTACACAGCTTTCCATGGTTTACCCCAGACACTTCACATGCCCTGATTCAATCCACTGACAGCACGTCAACCCCGGTATACCACATCGATCCAATTCACTCTATTCCTTGCCCTCCTTTCACCCTCCTGCATGTTCAGGCCCCGATCACACAAAATCTTTTTCACTCCATCTTTCCACCTCCAATTTGGTCTCCCACTTCTCCTCGTTCCCTCCACCTCCGACATATATATCCTCTTGGTCAATCTTTCCTCACTCATTCTCTCCATGTGCCCAAACCATTTCAAAACACCCTCTTCTGCTCTCTCAACCACGCTCTTTTTATTTCCACACATCTCTCTTACCCTTACGTTACTTACTCGATCAAACCACCTCACACCACACATTGTCCTCAAACATCTCATTTCCAGCACATCCATCCTCCTGCGCACAACTCTATCCATAGCCCACGCCTCGCAACCATACAACATTGTTGGAACCACTATTCCTTCAAACATACCCATTTTTGCTTTCCTAGATAATGTTCTCGACTTCCACACATTCTTCGAGGCTTCCAGAATTTTCGCCCCCTCCCCCACCCTATGATCCACTTCCGCTTCCATGGTTCCATCCGCTGCCAGATCCACTCCCAGATATCTAAAACACTTTACTTCCTCCAGTTTTTCTCCATTCAAACTTACCTCCCAATTGACTTGACCCTCAACCCTACTGTACCTAATAACCTTGCTCTTATTCACATTTACTCTTAACTTTCTTCTTTCACACACTTTACCAAACTCAGTGAAGATAGAATAACTAATAGGGTATATATGTCAGAAGTAGAGGGTGCAGGGGAATAACCAAGAAGGTATATAAGCCAGAAGTAGAGGGAGCAAGGGAAAGAGGGAACCAAGGAGGTGGAAGGAGTGAAAGTTACTTCAAGTTTTCAGTGCATGAAAATGCTGGATGATGTGAGGTATGGAAGGGATACAATGAAATGGAACATTATTGTTTACAGGGGCAATGTGCAGTTAATGGGCTGAACCAGGACATTGTAAATCAGTTGGAGGAAACTACAGATAGGCCTGTGGAGCTTGGTGTGGATAGCGTTTCTGTCCATTATGACAGCTAGAGAGTGGATGTAAGTGAATGAAGCCATTTCTTTGTCTGTTCCTGGTGCTAATTCATGTGGGAAATGGTGAACAAGTATGAACAAAAGAAACTGTATATGTATAAAGATAGTGGAACATACATCATTGGAAAGTGGAAATTTTTCACATGATTGATTACATAGAGAAATGCGTATACAGTTGCCTTAAAGAAGGATACAACTTGTCTTGCTTGTTCACAGCCTGAATGTTTATTCATTTGGCAAGCTCACCACACATAATGTTGGTAAAGTTTTTGATAATTTTGTGTACATCATTTGTTAAAGAAACTACATACAATGTGATGTTCCTGTATGTTCATTGTATGTGGATTTACAGTATGAAAGGATGCTATTGAATTGATGTAGATAAATGTATAATTAAGTAAATAGTAAAACATGTATCACCAGAAGAAGGAAAATTATGACATTTGCATTGCAAAATGTGTGTTACTCTTGTGTAAGGAGGGTTTACATTGTATGGCTTGTAAATTATAGTGGTGATATCTATTCATTTTGGAAGCTGACTGCTATGTAGATACAGTTTTACTATATTGCTATATAGAGAGAGACAGTGTGAACGAATGTGGCTTTTGTTTCCTTTTCCAAGCGCTACCTCGCACACGTGGGGGGAAGGGGTGCCATTTCATGTGTGGCAGGGTGGCGACAGGAGTGGATGAAGGCAGCAAGTGTGGATGTGTACATGCGTATATATGTTTATGTCTTTGTATGTATATGTATGTATATGATGATGTGTAGGTACGTATATGTGCGTGTGTGCTCGTTTATGTATATACATGTTTATGTGGGTGGGTTGGGCCATTCTTTCATCTGTTTCCTTGCACTACCTCACTAACGCAGGAGACAGTGACTAAGTATTATATATAATATGTGATATATGATACAACATAATTGAATAGATATAAGTTGCTGGATGCAGTGAAAAGTTTTTACCACGGATGTAAGGCATGTGTATGAGTAGGAAGAGAGGAAAGTGATTGGTTCCCAATGAATGTTGGTTTGCAGCACGGGTGTTTAATGTCTCCATGGTTGTTTAATTTGTTTATGGATGGGGTTGTTAGGGAGGTGAATACAAGAGTTTTGGAGAGAGGGGCAAGTATGCAGTCTGTTGTGGATGAGAGGGCTTGGGAAGTGAGTCAGTTGTTGTTCGCTGATGATACATCACCGGTGGCTGATTCTGGTGAGAAACTGCAGAAGTTGGTGACTGAGTTTGGTAAAGTGTGTGAAAGAAGAAAGCTGAGAGTAAATGTGAATAAGAGCAAGGTTATTAGGTTCAGTAGGGTTGAGGGACAAGTTAATTAAGTAGGTTTGAATAGAGAAAAGCCGGAGGAAGTGAAGTGTCTTAGATATCAGGGAGTGGATTTAGTAGTGGATGGAACCATGGAAGTGGAAGCGAGTCACAGGGTGGAGGAGGGTTGCAAAGGTTCTGGGAGCATTGAAGAATGTGTGGAAGGCAATAATGTTATCTCAGAGAACAAAAATGGGTACGTTTGAAGGAATAGTGGCTCCAACAATGTTATATGGTTGCGAGGTATGGGCTATAGATAGGGTTGTGCAGAGGAGGGTGGATGTGTGGGAAATGAAATGTTTGAGGACAATGTGTGGTGCGAGGTGGTTTGATCGAGTAAGTAAGAGAGACATGTGGTAATAAAAAGAGTGTGGTTGAGAGAGCAGAAGAGGATGTGTTGAAATGGTTTGGTCACATGGAGAGAATGAGTGAGGAAAGATTGACAAAGAGGATATATGTGTCGGAGGTGGGTGACCAAATTGGAGGTGGAAGGATGGAGTGAAAAAGATTTTGAGCAATCAGGGCCTGAACATGCAGGAGGGTGAAAGGCATGCAAGGAATAGAGTGAATTGGAACGATGTGGTGTACTGGGGTAGACTTGCTGTCAATGTATTGAACCAGAGCATGTGAAGCGTCTTGGGTAAGCCATGGAAAGTTTTGTGGGGCCTGAATGTGGAAAGGGAGCTGTGGTTTCGGTGCATTACACATGACAGCTAGAGACTGAGTGTGAATGAATGTGGCCTTTTTTGTCTTTTCCTAGCTATACCTCACAGGGGGATGATATTTCATGTGTTGCAGGGTAGCGACAGGAATGGATGAAGCCAGGAAGTTTAGATATGTACAAGTGTATATATGTATATGTGTGTGTATGTATATGTTGAATTGTATAGGTATGTATATGTGCGTATGTGGGCATTTGTGTATATACACATGTATGTGGGTGGGTTGGGCCATTCTTTCATCTGTTTCCTTGGGCTACCTCACTGATGCAGGAGACAGCGACTAGGTATAATAGAAAAAAAATGTATATATGTATCTGTATTTTCATTGATTGTTTGTTTCTCTAGAAATAACTTTCAAGTATTAAAACCAAGAAATTCAAGAATTTTTTCTTTCATTGTTTAAAGTGCTTCACTGACAGTGCCTGCAATACCTAAGTACCCACGGTCAGTATGTTAAAGGACTCATGCTTTTAACATATCAGGTTTTCAAATTTTGCCCCTCTTGACATGACAATTTTCCCGACTTAGTCCATACTTAAAAGGCTATTTATTTCATGGATGATGTGTTAAAGGAAGTAAGTGCATGGGTCTTAGAGTAAGGAATAGATCTTCAGTATGCTGGTGGTTAGGAGGCATGGAAGGTGAATTTGATGCTTCATGCAGATGACTTAGCATTTGTGGCAGACTTCAGAAACCTCAGAATATGCAGACATTGTTGGGAAAGTGTGGAAAGGGAGATAGAGGTAAATATGACTGAAAATAAGGTAATGAGGTACTGCAGAGGTACTGCAGGGAGATGAGACAGGATACTTGTAGAAAATGGAGTGTGCTAGGTACCTTGGAGTGGACTTGGTATTGGATGGAACCATGGGGGCTGAATGTCACAGCATGGAAGAGGGGTTTAAGATCCTGGGTGCCTTAAGGAATGTGTGGAAGTATGGGTTAACGTCTTTATACCTATCCTAGATGGGTATACTTGAAGGTATAATGTTCCTGACAGTGTTATATGGATATGAGTTGTGGGCCATGAATTTTAAGAACAGATAGAGGATGGATGTACTGGAAATGATATGCCTGAGGACGGCAAGTAGTGTTTGGTATGTTGGTTGTGAAGGAAGTGATTGTGTCAGATAGAGGTGTGATTGTAATTGCAGTTTGATGAAGGGCATTGACCATAGTGCACTGAAAAGGTCTGGGAATATGGAGAGGATGAGTGAAGAGAGACTGACAGAGGAGATCCATGCATCATAAGTTGAAGAATCAAGAGAAGAGGGGGTAGACTGAGGAGGAGTCTCTATTTTTTCCCGGAATAGTTAAAAACTTGGAAACCCATGTATGGGCTGGGTTATGCATCTATCAAATTTTTTTTCATACATATTTGCCATTTCCCACATTCGCGAGGTAGCATTAATAATGGAGGACTGAGTATATGAATAGACAAATTTCTTTCTTCTGTTAACTGTATTGTACAAAATATATTAAAAACATATATGTTCATAATTCATGATATGAGAAACTGATTGGATTACTATATCACCAAAGTATATTGGTTTCATGCAAGTGAACCATAACTGAATTTCACATATGGTTTATTAATCGCAGAGGTACTTAAATACATTTTCTAATTTGTCTTTGGCATTTACAGTTTACAAGATAATATTAACCATGTGCATTTCTCCATTTGTGTTGATCATTAGATTATCTTTATGCAGAATAGATGCAAGTTAGTTTTTCTGTGTTATATGTAGAAACACTGGTGGTGTATGCTCTATTAAAAGATAGCAGTGTCTTGATCGAAGTTTACACTTGAAAACAGGAAATTTTCTCAAGAATTATGATGCCACATCAGTAGAATATCGAATAAAAAGGTATTTAGTTAAGATTTTTTTTTTGGTGTATACTATCTATACACCTCTCTGATGCCTGTTCCCCCATGGGTACTCCCTTAAGGGAGTGGTTATGGCAAATGAGTCTCCATAACTGGTGAACTCCAGTGCTGCTTCTTAGCCTTTAATGCCTTACCCTTAACAGGTCACTGGCAAAGGGCAACGAGAGCACTGTTTTCAGAGGCTCTTACGTAATGTTTCCACCCACTTCTGTTATCTAATGTGTCTACCAGTGTTCCACATTACTACTACTGCCTATTGCTCCCAGCTTATGTTCATGCCTACAACTTCTGTCTAATGTTTCTAGCTGATGCTCCTGTGTGATATTCCTACCAACTACATTTGTCTATTGCTCCTACCATTTTGCCAAAAGGCAGGGCTAGCGCATAGCACTCACTGTTGAAGAATCTAAAGTTAGGAAGAATGTGGTTGTGAGTTAAATGTTTTCAAGTGTTATGTGTGACAGTGAGGGATCATATGTTACGGACAGAATGCCATCAGTCCATATGTGGGTGATGCAGAAAGAAAAGACAGCTAGCTGGTTCAAAGGAGTGCTGCTTAACACTACTGAAGTGCTGGCTCACAATGCAGCTGTCACTGACCCTCCCAATACCTAGGTGGGTAGTAGTACTGGTAACATACCTCCCTGATCATTGGCTGCCTGCCAACTACTACCTATTTTGGAATCCGAATTATACGTGTTCTTTTGTTCTGCTGGGTGGGAATGGCTTTCAGCATTAATATGAGTTTCAAAAACCAGTGTATTAAGGAACACTAGTATGCTATCCCACCACTAAGAATACTGTATATTCATTTTTGTGTTTTCACAAGTGTACCTCTATATGAGTGTTGCCAGACTTTGCCTATTTGGTGTTACACTGCGACTGAAGAGTAACTTTTAGTAGGCTGTGTCATTGCCATTTGTTGTGAATATGGGTTCACCAAAGAATTTATCACTTCAATGGATTCCATCCTGCCTCAGCTATTGAGAGTAGCCATAGAGCTGCAAGAGACCCTGGATGGGAAACCCTAGGATATATCCCCATAACCTTCTCATGAAATGTGTCCTGTGTTGTATAATGAGCAAATTATATCTGTGTGCAAGCCTGTACATATTAATGCTTAAAGCCAGAAGCTGTTGCATGGGCTTACTATCTGTAAATGTAGTAGTGATGAAAGTTTTTTGGTTGAAATTACCTTTTGAGATTTAGTTAAGACATGACTTATATAAATGTGCCTTTGCATAATTTTTTTCCATTTTTTTATAAGCGCTTCTCTAATTCTAGTAACATTTTAAGAGGAAGTATTCTAATTCTTTTTGTGTTACAGTTAGAAAACTTACTGCTGGATGCTGATGGTCACATTAAAATAGCAGATTTTGGGCTTTGCAAAGAAGACATATCTTATGGCTCAACCACTCGAACCTTCTGTGGCACTCCGGAATATTTAGCTCCAGAGGTAAGGGAAAGTACTTTTAAACCATAGGATTGGTGAGGGAGGAAGTTCCTAGGCAGATTGAGGAATGCATGGAGAGAGAGATTAAAGATGTGTATTTGTGATGGCATGGTTGTTCTGACTGTCTTAGGGAAGTGTGAAGGTGGGTGATTGTGTTGGAAATTTGATGTTTGAGAACAATATCTGTTATATGGAGGGTTGACTAAATATGAAATGAAATGGTAAGAGAGGGTAATAAAGAATATAGTCAAGAGAGTTGAAGAGGGTCTATTGAAATGGTTTTGACATATGGAGAGGATGAATAAGGAGTTTGACAAAGAAAGTATGTGTCAGAAATGGGGAGTCTCTAGAACTTGTGACCTTTGTGTAAACATTTATTGCTGTTCTAGGTTTCATTCTGTATTTTTCATTTGCAACACACTAGTTTAGCATGTTAAGACCAAATGTAACTTTTATGTTAAATAGTTAAGGAAACCTCACACCAATTAGCATACATTGACATTAGTTATGATGGAAGATTGTGGGAGAGATAGTATATTATGCAATAGATTGTTTTATTGCTAATATAATCATGAATAGTGTAAGGTTTGTGACCTTATATGTTCTCCCCTTTTCCTGCAGCATGGTAACTTTTCCTTTGATTACATTTTTCCCTGTTAGAAGTAAAGTGATTGGAAATCTTTTCTTAGTTTAACACATTTCACACACTGCTTTCTAGACCAGGGAATGTGGTCACCCAAGGAGAGATTCCCACATAAGATACTTCATCAGATAGTGGAGTATATCAGGTTGCTGTGTTAACCCTGCAAATCTAAGTCTACTCTGTACAATCTTTACAATTTTTTTCTTGTTTGTTAAAGGATCTAGAGTGTACACGCCAGAATGAACCCTTTCATTTTGGATGGGATGTATACATCCCAAAACACTTTCTGCAGTACACTATGGCTGGAATAGATATTCCAGTGCATTTTTCATTTGAGCGCATATTGTGACACTGCATGATTTATGGAAGAATTCAGGTACGGAAATCTGACTTTATAAAGATTCTCCAGTAACTCGATACAATATATTTCGAGACATGGAAAAATTTGTGTTAATTATGGAAACAATGATTAGTATGTGCAGAGGAAGACAGTTGAGGGATTCATTAGGCAGGCAGTGTCTTCCCCAAGGCACGCTTCATACATAAGCACTTGTGCAATTAGAAAATGGCAAAATGATGATGAGGATGGAGGACTTCATTGCAAATCTAAAGTGATTAGAGATGAAAAGTTTAAAGAAGTACACAGAAGGGCAAACATTTTCTTCAATGTCTCATGATCTTGGGCTGGCTACCTCAATAGTGAACTTAGTGAGTTGACTAAGAAACACATAAAAGTTTGACACCTTTAAAATCAAGTTTCATAACCAAGGAGCAAGTTGGTGCTATATATGAGACATAGAAATTAATATGCAGTATTCTTTCGAAAACCCTCTCAAAAAACCTTCCACCTCCTATGCTCCAGACCTGCCATTGCAACCCACAACCACTGATGATGACCCCAATGATGTGATACCTCTCTATCCTTCTTATCTAGCAATTAAGTTCAGTCATCCACCACAAAAATACTACCTTTACAGAATCTGAGTATTACTAGGATTAAGGTAAATGGATTTTTTTTAGTTCAGTGATTTCTTTTTCACTTTGTTTAGTTAGCTGTAATTTCTTTCCCATAATTCTGTTGCTTAGTGTGGTGATGATTTTAGTGCGCTGGTGTTGCAGTCTGGAGCTTTGGGAAATGTAAGTGTTGTAGGTGGTTAGGCAAGTATGATAAAGTGCGATGTGCAATTGCAATAGAAAACAGGCACCCTCAGATTTGGTACCTGAGAAAATATACTAGCACCCAGAAAGTGGAGGATCAACTATTCTGGGTGATGGAATTGTGGATGAAGTTTGTGACTTGTGGAAATTTCAACATGTGCACCATTATTGGGAATGTAACCTTTACATAAGTCAGGGAGTATCTGTAATCAGAAAATGCAAGTTGTTGATAAATGAAATGTTCTTATTAGGTCCATTGAATGCTTAAAGGTAAACTACATGGTTGAACATAAATAGGGTTGAACATAAATAGGTCCATTGAATGCTTAAAGCTAAGCTACATGGTGGAACATAAAACTTTTTTCATTTGATTGATATGTCATTTTTTGAATGCATACCATGTGTATTTAGTAAAGACTAACAAAAGATCACTTTTACTTGCTTATATTAGAGTACTCATTCACCAGCTGCTTATTAGATTTGCTCCAAAAGGTAACAGTGCAATGGCTTGATGCTGTGTTGGTATGCATCTCACTCGTTTGTGAGAAAGACATTCCCTTGAGAGCTTTCCTCCCACAGCAAATGTTCAGTGACCATGACAGTATCAGGTGTGTGCAAACTACTTTAAGGCCAAACTAGAGATGGATTTATTTTATGTGTAGAAAGTGCATTGTTAGTTTGTGCATAACCCCTTGCTGTATTGAATATCACCCTGGTACAGTTTACTGAATTTGCTGATTTTTTGAACTAAAATCAGTTTGTTTGAAGATGGAAAAATATTTTTGTTTTGTATTTGACTTTGTGAGTAATGTTGCATATTTATACCTGAAGATGCTGTGGTAAAATTATCACTATTTTCTTTTATTTGAAACTACCAGTTTATAAGTGATTATTGACGTAATTTATAATCAGTGCTGAAACTGTCAGTTTACAAATAATTCTCTGTTTCATGTTTGTTTGCTATTTAATGGTTGAGCAGTGTAGCATTCAGAACAGATGATTGATCCTAAGAGGGAAAAGTGCTCTCATTTGGCCCTTTCTTGTGTTCCTCCTTTTGGAAAGAAGTACAGGAGGGTAGGATTTCTGGCTTTCCACTTCTGCCCCTATTTGTTGCCTTCTATGACATGCAGGAGATATGTGGGCAGTATTAATTTCATGAAATCATATTCAAAGTACATAAAGACCCCTTATAATGGTCAGGATGAGTTTTTTGTTAAGCGAAAAAAATTTTAAAAGGGGGTCATGGTAACATGGTAAGATCTTAGAAGTATGTTCTTGACCATCATTTCTTACACCAGTAAGTGCTATAGGATGGCTTCCTTTGGTTTCTGTAATAGCTCTGCGGATGTTATTTTGGTATTTTATATATGAAGATGTTGATTTATTATTTTATTTATTATACTTTGTCGCTGCCTCCCGCGTTAGCAAGGTAGCGCAAGGAAACAGATGAAAGAATGGCCCAATATTGTTGCTATAGATACAGTATGAAACTAAATTCAATAAACATTCAAGAGTTTGTTGGAGCTTGTAGTGTAGTTGATCACCACTATCACGCTCAACAGCACATCTGCTTCTTCCTTGCCTGCTCTCTATCATACCCAGCAACTTATTCCATGTGTTGGACAATCTGTTGCAAGTTTGGAGGTGGTGTACTGGCGAGTTCTTTTTATTCTCTTGCTGATAACAAGTATCATTTTAATGATATAGGAAGCGAATCCAGGTGACTGACCAATGTGTACCTGACTTTTATGTGTTGTATGTATTAGGAAAATATTTTTCACGTTACATTAAAATCTTTCATATGTAGCCATGTTAAGAGGTCTATCTGTAGTAATATAATAAATTTGTAGCATAAGTTTTATATATTCCATATATATTTATGTATATTTATGAATGTGATTATGGATAGTCTGAGCCAAAAGTTAAGTTGTAAGAGGGCCTTCAACTTAAATTATTGCAAAAATCATTTCATGTCTCTTTTAGAGACCTAGGCGAGTGTAACATGTTGTCGCGTAGTGACAGCGCTAATCATATGTTTAGCAACATTGTGAAATGTGTCATAACCATCAGTTCTTGTCCAGCAACCGTGAGGCTAGTGTTTATTTTGTTTGTCTCAGCATGTTGTGTTTTTTCTCATTATTTGTATGCTATTACTTACCTCTTGTGCTATCTTATTATGCCCAGGAGAAGGGAAAACTGCTTTATTCAAAGCAGAGCATAATTTGAAATGTATTGCTGAGCAAATATTTTTCTGATGGCAAGGTGTCCAAGGGTTGGTGAAGTAGTTAAGGAATTAGGGGAGTCTGTTTTACCAGCTCCTCTTCCCAAGTCTTGACTTGCAAAATGATTGTGAGACTAGTTAAGGCCTGGCCATTCCTGACAGCAAGTGAAATCAGGCAGAAGAACTCTTAACTTGCTAATACATGTCTTGCTAAGGAGCCTTCAAAAATTACTTCATAAGGACTTGGGATTTTGTAGTTTTTGTGCCCAACATAAATCTCTAAATGCCATTCACTTTATAAATGAGTGAAATTTTGCAAGCATTACAGTTTGTGAGACCATCAGGCATGGAGAACTGTGTCGTGGAGTGATTTGTCCACATTTAATCTGACTGGAAACACCAGAGGAAGGGTGAACAGGTCATCCCACAGAACACAGAGGAGACTGTAGAAAACCCTACTTCTGTTATGGTTTGGGGTTGTTTCAGCCATAGTTGGAGAATTGTGATCTTCAAGAATGTGAAAGGGAAAACAGGTAGTGTACTTAAATTTACTTAATGATCATTTACCTTATTCATTTGAAAAGGCAAAGGCAAAAATATTTATGCAGGATGGGGCTTCTTGCCATACTATTGAATGTGTTACACAGTGGATGAGATAGTGAAGTGAATTATTTCAAGGACTGGCCAGGAAACCTAATCCCAGAACACCTGTGATCCATTGTGAAGCAATGACTATGTGATATAGACACATCTGTAGTAAAGCATGAGGCAGCAGTTAAGCAGCTATGGGGCAGTTTTTCCCCAGAACTATGTAAGAATCTTGCAGACAGCATTCCCAACAGGTTGAGGAAAGAGAGTGTGACAAAGTATTGATTATGTTGGTAAGTGTTAATCACATTTCTTTAAGGCCACTTAACTATAAAATTATTTATTTTAGCTCATGACTTAACTCTTGGTGTTCATTGAAAATGGAGTGTTTTGTATGTTTGTGTGTGTGGTGGCTTGCTTGTGTGTTTAAAGCAGAAAGAGAGAGTGCCTCTAATCTGGCAACAATTATTCACAAATATATGGCCTTCGTAAGTTAACTGTGAGAGGTGTTATTAAAGTATTGTTTCGTTAAAGCATGATATGACCTACCTTCATATAGCATGGGCACCTAGATTATTCCCCGTCATTCTCTATGATATGAGCTGTTGCAATATAATGCAAGCCCAGCTGAATGCATCCTGTAAGGTGTCGATGCTGCCTGTGCCATGCTGCCCACCATGTCAGCACTCTGCTAGCATTCAAAGATTAAGGACACATCTTTTATCACTCATATATTTCTACACACCTGCCCACTTGAACCAGATACTTCTGTGTCATGGAGTTCAGCAAGCTTCTACTACATGTGAGCTTGTTCAGGATAAAGATCTTGGACATGGGTTTAGTGCTTCAGCATTTGCTTGCCATTATGGCATTACTGAGAGTAGCATCTGCTCCTTAAAGGGAAAAATGAGGAGCCTTGTTTGTGAGGTATTGGTGGGGGAGGTGTGGAGCCTTGTTCCTCAGGTTCAGGCAGAGTATGGGAGGAGCCTTGTTCCTCAGGTACTGGTGGAGGAGGCAAGGAGACCTGTTTCTCAGTAACTGGTGGGGGAACAAGGAGTCTTGTTCCTCAGGTACTGTTGGGGGAAACAAGGAGCTCTGTTCCTCAGGTGCTGGTGGAGGAGGTGAGGAGCTTTGTTCATTGATACTGGAGGAAGGAGATGAAGAGCCCTGTTCCTCAGATACTGAAAGGGTGGGAGTGAGGAGCCTTGTTCCTCAGATAATGGTTGGGGAAGCAAGGAGCATTGTTCTTCAGATACTGGTTGAAGAAGGTTGGAGCCTTGATCTTCAAATACAGGTAGGGAGGGAAAGAACTGTGTTCTTCATATACTGACTGGGAAAGTGAGGAGCATTTTTTCTTGCATGCTGGTGGAGGAGGTGAGGAGCCTTGTTCCTCAGGTACTGGTGGGAAAGATGAAGAGCTTTGTTTCTCAGGTGCTGGTGGGGGAGAGGCAAGGAGCCTTGTTCTTCAGGTACTTATAGGGGAGGTGAGGATATTGTTCCTCAGGCTTTTGTGGGTGAAGGCAAGAGGCCATGTTCCTCAGGATCTGGTTGGGGAGGTAAGGAGTCTTGTTACTCAGGTACTGGTAGGGGAAACAGAGCCCTGTTTCCAAGATACTGGTGGGGAAGGCAAGGAGCCTTGTTCCTAAGGTACTTGCATGTAAAGCGAGGAGCATTGTTTTTGTTTCTCAGGTGCTGGTTGGAGAGGCGAGTAGCCTTGTTCCTCTTATTCTAATGGGGTAACAAAGAGCCGTGTTTCTCAGGTACTGGTGGGGGGGATAAGAAGAGCTTTGTTCCTCAGGTACTGGTAGGGGATATATGTAGGGATGCCCACACTCCACATGGAAGAGTGTTTCTACTGTTGTGATGGAATCAATATTTTTGGATGGCACTGCTTCCAGCCATCTTTTTGCAAAATATACCCTTGTCAAGATATATTTGGATCTGTCTATGGCTGTACTATTATTAGACCATACTAAATCAACTGATGACATGCTTAAAAAGAGGGCCTGCTGAATTCTACCTTTGTTTGTGGTCCATTGACATATGTCACAGGATTGGCACTTATGTCAAATTATTCTTTCCATGGTGGGCTAGAGAAATGATGCCTGCCTGTGGTTTATATATTTTTATATACCATGCAATGCTTCATGGCTGTTCGTGTTCCATTTCAAAATTGGTGGTTCAGTAAATTAAAGCTTGATTTCATTATTTTAACAGTTCTTAATTTTGACAAAGATATTAGTAATAGTATACTAATGAACATTTTCTAGGGTATCATCTGGAATTAGGTTCTGTATGCCATAAGCATTCTTGACAAGGCCTCTTTGTGTATCTGTCCCCTTTTTCTGCTTGAGTGCAAAGATGCTTATGATGACTGGATATCCTTGTTAGAATTAGGAATTGTGGGGGTTATTAACTCAAGAAATACTGTACATCCAACACTGAAGTTTTGTACAGGCTGAATAGTCTTGCAGTATGAATGACGGGTCGCTGATTACTTGAGTTTCAGGGAAGTTAGTGGTGGAATAATGTCATCATTAAATTAATGGTTTTTCTGGTGCATTGCTATGATTTCACTAGATGCCAAGCAGTGACACACTGTAGAGCTACTATTGAATATAACTTTGGTAGTATGCCTCTGTGTATGTTTTGGCTCTGTTATAAGATTGCAAACTGATGCCATACAGTATTGATTTGAGTGGATAAAGGCTAGTTGATCACTGTCAGGTCACGTCCTTAGACATATCAGTTGATAAAGAATCATTACCATCGCTAGTTTTCACTGTAGTTGCATGGCTTGTCTGATTGATCTTTGGATAGTTGGTCTTCTCAGTGGTATGATTATCCTTCTTGCAGTGGATGCACCATACGTTTTACCATGGATGATGTATTCTTTAGTTGCCCATGATGTTGATAATGTCGATGGCTTTTCTGGGATAGAGATGCTAATTTCTGGTGCTTGGATTGTATCCTTGTTAGAGTACTCTTAAACTGAAGAATATGTTTAACACTTTTCCATATTCAATTTTGCAGCATTCTGAATTTTGCTGAGAAGACTCATGTGGAAAATTTATTCCTGGTGAATGGGTCAGTGACACCATGTTTGATATCAAGAGCTCTTGCTTTCATTTACCAACTTGAAAATGATCATGTTGGCACCAAGCTGTGATGGTCTTGTCTTCTTGCAGTTAGACCCTAATGTGTTGATTCTTGACCTATTGTTTTCTCAGATTTATTAGTATGTGTGAGAACCTTTGCAAATTTGCACTCAAAATCGGATCTGGATATGTATCATTTTAGCATGATCATACAGATTAAACTTTAAGCTTGACTTGTGATGTAATCAGTAAATATTTTTATCTTTTCAGTTTCTGTGAACACAGCAAGTTTAGGAAACTCTAGCACACTGATACTTAAATTAGGGGTGTTAAGAGGCTGATACTCAGTTGCTGTGCTTTAGCTAGCTCAAGAGCATGATCTTTGGCTGCTTTCAGATCCTTTTGCTTCCGAAGGAGCTTTTTTCTGCTCATGTGCTTGAGCTTATTTCCGTTACTCCTACAATTTTTTTTCATGTTCTGGCAATATTTCGAGCTCTTTGCTTCCAAGGAGATATTAAGTTGCTAGATGATGATTGTTACCAGGTAAAGTATGTTTTTATACACCTAAACTACTGATTTTAGTGGTCATTGTGAATCATATACATTTTGAATTTTACAGGTACTGGAAGAAAATGACTATGGTCGAGGTGTTGATTGGTGGGGCTATGGAGTATGTTTATATGAGATGATGGTAGGCCGCCTACCCTTCTATGACAGAGATCATGATAAGCTCTTCCAGCTCATAGTGTGTGAGGATGTAAGTACCTTATGTTTTTAATGATTTACAGTTTGATTAACATGTTCTTCACTGCTGATTTATCGTATGAAAATATTTGGTGCACGTTAGTTCTTCAGGTTCCTACTTATCTTCAGGTGCAAAAAGTTAATTGAATATATGTCTTGATGTTTTACACATAACCATACATCACTGTAGTTACAACTGTGCAAACATGCAGATGCTCCGACACACAGAGAGCTTCATGTGAAACCTGGAACTTGATGTGTGAAACTTTGTAGTTAAAACAGTTACAAACATTTTCAAGCCAACTCATGTCTTTATGTATTTTTTCTCTTGTTCAGGTACGGTTTCCACGGACAATTTCTCAAGAGGCTCGAGACTTGCTTAGAAGTCTGCTACATAAGGACCCAAACAAGCGCTTGGGAGGTGGCCCAGGTGATGCCAGAGAAGTACAGAGTCATCCATTCTATGTTACCATCAATTGGAAACTGCTAGAAGAGAAAAAGGTAAGAGGCTACATTTTTTTGTTTTTGCACCAGTTTTTGCAATGGGCAGTTAGTGGAAGGTCATGTTTATTAAAGGTATTGTGAGAAAGTAATATTTTTCTTTGTATGCAGTTTTGGAAGTAATTTATTTTTACTAAATTGATAAAAGTCTCTCTCTCTCTCTCTCTCTCTCTCTCTCTCTCTCTCTCTCTCTCTCTCTCTCTCTCTCTCTCTCTCTCTCTCAGCATTGTTACTGAGAACTTATATTTTGTGAACTTGATAATCAACTGCAGCCATATTTCCACTTATGACATTTCTAACAAGAACATTTAACCCCATAATTTCTGTAGGTAGTTTTTTGTTTTCAGCATGGCTGCTGCCATTATTTTGTAAAATTTCTGCAGAGGGAGTTATATGTTTTCAGCATGGTTGCTGCAACCACTCTTATAAAAAAATAAATGTGAAAAGATCATATGGAGAGAAAATCCTATACTTATTGGGGTTTGGTCAGGGAGGGAAACATCTGTAACAACCCACGGCAGCCTGGGACTATAGATAAACAGTCTGGAGAATGAAATGGAGGAAGAAGGGAGATGACTGAATCACTGGAGAGAAATTAAGGGAGGTTATATGTATAGAGGGTGAGAAATGTGACAAACAATACTAGACAGAAAATATGATGTGTTGCTGAAGAGGAGGAAGTTAACTTGATATTTAAGGAACAGAATATAGATGTTGATGTACAAGTAAGCCATACTGGAGACGTCATATGAGTGATAATAACAGTAGTCATGCATGATGCACAGAAACCACAGATCTCTTTCTACAACCAGGGTCCAAAGACCTTTCCATGGTTTCCCCCTGTCTTCTTCTTGCACCCTGTTTCAATCCATTGACATCATTCCAATTCAGTCTGTATCATGCACATTTTCCATCTTCTTGTGTGTTCAAGGTCCAGATCACTTCATCCTTCCATCTCCAGTTTAGTCTCTTGCTTCGCCTTGTTCCTGCTGCTTCTGCCACATATATCCTCTTTGTCAACCTCTCCTCTCTAATTCTTTCCATATGTCTAAGCAGTTTCATTACACCCTCTTCAAATTTTTCAACCACACCTTTTTTTTTTATTACCACACTCTCACTCACCATTTTATTATTTACATGGCAAAGCCATGTCACACCACATATTGCCCTCACTCATTTCATTTCCAACACTTTCACCCTCTTCTATATATCATCATCTACATCCTATGCCATGCATTCATACAGGATTGTTGGGACTACTGTACCCTCAGACATACTCATTATTGCCCCTCCACATAACAGTTTCTTTTTCCACACTTTCTTTGGTGTTCCCAGAACCTTTTCTCTCTCACCCACCTTGTGACTCGGTTCCACTTCCAAAGTTCCATTTGCTGCCATTTCCTCTACCAGATATCAAAAAACTCTTCCCTCTTATTTTCTCTGTTCAAACTCACACCCCAAAATATTTGTCCCTCTGCCCTGCTGAACTGTATATGCTTGCTTTTTATGTACATTACTCTCACTTTCCTCCTTCCATATACACTCCCATACTCATACACCAGTTTATGTAGTTTCTCACTCGAATCTGCCACCAGTGGTGTGCTATTAGCAAACGCCAACTGACTCGTTTCCCAGGCCCCCTAACCCCCTGCTGACTGCATACTTGCCCCTGTCTTCAAAACTTTTTAAATTTACATCCCTCACTACCCAGTCCATAAACAAATTAAACAGCCATGGTGACATCTGTAAGAAGAGAGTGGTGAAAGTAATTGAGCTTAGAAAAGAGACTAGTGTGAAGGAGTACCAGTTTAGATTGAATGTAGAATGGCAAAAGGTAAGAGTAAATTAAGCAAGGGGAGTGGATAAGGAATGGGAGGTATTTAAGGAAGCATTGCTGGCATGTGCAAGAGAAGCATGTGGCATGCGAAAGTTGGGAGGTAGGTAGATCAGAAAGGATAGTGAGTGGTGAGATGAAGTAGTAAAGTTGCTAATGAAAGAGAAAAGAAAGACATTTGGATGGTACCTGCAGGGAAGGAGAGGGAGTGCAAATACTTAGGGGATATGTAAGAGAAAATATGCAAAAGAAAGTGGCAGGAGGTCAGTAGGAAGGTGCAGTGATTGAAAAAGAGGGAAAATGAGAGTAGGGGTGTGTGGATATCAGTAAACTTCAGGGAGAATAAGATGTTTTGGATGGATGTTAATAATGTGTGCAAAACAAGGTAACATATGGGAATATCAGTGAATGGAGCAAAAGGGAAGTAAAAACAGGTAGTGATGAAGTGAGGAGGTGATGGAGCGAGTATTTTGAAGAACTGTTGAATGTGTTTGATGATAAGGTGGCAGATGTAGTGTGTTTGGGTCGGGGTTGCCTTGTGAAGTGAGAGGGTCTTTAAGAGTGGATTGGTGAAGAGATAAGAGGTGATGAAAGCCTTAAGTAAGATTAAATGTGGCAGTTTGTAGGAGTGGATGGTATTGCAGTTGAATTTATTAAGACAGTGGGTGACTGTGTTGTTGATTGGTTAGTTAGGATTTTAGATGTATGTATAAATCATGGAGATATGCCTGAGAATTGGTAAAATGCATGGAGAGTGCCATTGTGTAAAGGCAAGGGGGAGAAAGGTGGGTGTTCAAACTACTGAGGTTGAAGTTAGTTAAGTGTACCCGGTAAGTTATATGGGAGGATAGTGATTGAGGGGGTGAAGATGTGTACAGAGCATCAGATTGGGGAGGAACAGTGTGGTTTCAGAAGTGATAGAGAATGTATGGATTAGGTGTTTGCTTTAAAGAATGTGTTTGAAAAATATGTAGAGAAACGGATGGATTTGTATATGGCATCTATGAAACCTTTAATGTCTTTTTCCTCATGTTGGAGTAATACTTTTTTTCTTTTTTCTCAATTTTTACTTGAAGAATTAACACTTCAAATTACCTTCATAGTACATCAAATTTCTTTCCAGTTGACTCCACCATTCAAGCCCCAGGTGACCAGTGAGACTGACACCCGTTACTTCGATAGAGAATTCACAGGAGAATCTGTGCAGCTGACTCCACCTGATCAAGTGGAGCACCTTAATGTTATCGATGAAGAGTCAGAATACATGGTGAGTGTCACTGTGTGACAGGGTACAGTTCCATACATGGGGATTTATTTTTTGGGTTATTTGTAATGTCAAAGAATTTTTAACATAATGTTGTTTGGGCTAATGAAAGGAGGGAGAGGGTGTTAGTGGACTCTACCTGCAAGTGGTTATAATGCAAAAAGGAAGTCACCTTTGACAAGACTGTACATTGTCAGCAGACAAAAGAGGACACAGTGTCATTGAGGACCTTCTCACCCCATTCGGGCCCACTATATCCTGCACTTAAATGAAATGCAGCCTTGAAACTGCTATAGCTTCTTGAAATGGGTCCAAGGGCTGGATGAGAGTGGAAGAAGACACTTGAGAAAACTAGAGCACTTTATTCGTATGTTTTGGTTCAGTGAACTATCTTCGTGGAAGATGAACTGAAATGTATGAATAAGGTGCTGTCATTGTCTTAAGAGTCTTCTTCCACCCTTATCCACTCAATTCTCATGGGTCCCAGGGTTACATAGTAATAAAGATGAAAGGAAGGAGAGAAGAAGGGTCGGAGAAGTAGTTTTAAGATTAAACGGTTAACAGAGGGAAAGAGGGCAGAGGAAGGATGGGGCAGATGGTAAAAGATATTGTTTGATAAAAGAGGAAGAAAGGTGAAGGATGTATGAGATAGGATGGAAAGGTAGCCTAGAGGAAGGAGGGTTAGGGAATCATAAGGAATAAAAGTTAAGGAAAACGGGGAAATTCTGGTTAAAGCAATTTAATGTGGTATAATAGTAGAGAGAGATGGGATGCAGGGAGGGAGATAATGAGGGAGGAGGAGAGAGGCACAAGGATAAAGGGGCACTTAAAGGTTAAGGGAAGGGAAAGGGAAGAGAAAGGTGAAAAAGGGAAGAGAGGGATGTAAAGAGTAAGGGTGATTATTCTTCTCTCATATATTTTATTCTCATTACAGACCTTCAACCATTTTTCGTACCAGGACATTTCATCAACTCTTGGCAGCTCTCTAGCATCGAGTCTCAATTCCTTAGGTGTTGCTGAGGAAGGCTGAAAATATAATGCACGGTGATTGGACTTCATTAAAGTTTACTCTAATGGAATCTGTTTGATACTGTCATTATTGTATTTGTTCTGTTCAAATTTTTATAGGACATTGACTGAGGTTGGCGTAGGCAAATAATAACTGCATTTTATGTAGCTTCTTGTGGGTGGTAGATTGGTTGGTCTGGGTTGTCCCATGGATTTACCATGTTGGGAGAATTTCTCTTTCTCTCACTGACAGCTCTTTCCTTTGGTTGCATTCACAGTGTACCCACTGACCATCAGAGATTGCCTTTTTCATTTTCATAGATTTTAATAGTTTCTCTTATTTCTTCTCTTTATCCTTTCTTGCTTCATAGCTTCTGTTTATCCTTTATGCATACTTACTGTGGCTCTCCTAATCCATCTTGTGTATCCTTATTTCTTGATATGATCATGTATATGGTGATTGCTTCACTTGTTTTCATAGCCCAGCCAATATGCAGAATTCTTCAACAGATGTTTCAAGTATTGATATTAGATATTCTGTTCTGGCCAGTGTGGAGATTGTGGGTAGCTTAAATGTTTGAGAAGAATCTGCATCTGCCACCTTGTTTTGAATTTGGGAAAAGTCTACATGATATGTTTAGAGAGAAAGGGTTGCTAAGATTATTGCAACATTACAGTATTTTACCCCGTGAATTTTATTCCAAAGGAGAGTGGAGTATTGAATATAGATAGATGAGTAGGTTTTATTGATAAGGACTTTAGAAGTTCAATATATTTGATTTTTTGGGAAAGAGGGCCTTCATTTTTTTATTCAGAAATAATTGCAAAAATATTGATAGATATATGTTTGTTTATGCTACTCTTTACACAACAGATGCACTTACAACACACCACACCACACATCTGATCTGAGGAGGCCTCACAAAACTTATTGAAATAGCTGTATTTTTCTTATTTAACATAACTACGTTGCTCATAAAAACTTTTGGTAGTAGCTTAATACTCAGTAGGTTTGTAAATTGTGGAGTGCATGTCACTTATTAGTTACTATTTCTGTACTGTCAGACAGTTATATAATGTTACAGCGGTAGGAACTTTCTTCTAGCGTAAAGATAGATTTTTTGTTCCTGCATTGATTACTGTTGGACAAAACCTTTTCCTATACGTAACCATAACAAAATTCAGTCACCAGTTGATACTAACACTGCAGTACGTATTAGTCTTTTCTGAATCTTATATCATGTTTCCCAGTCTTAGCCATAGTGAAGATGGCAGAAGCAGTAGAAAAACAACTTTTTGTGCTATGAGTTCATTTACATCTTTGAAACATACATGTCTACTGAGCTTTATAAAGTGTTTGCTTGAAAATTATGGAAGTATAAACATTATTTGTTTCATGCATAATACAAGATCATGTTTATTCCCAGGTTAAGCAGAAACTTCTTCTTGATAACATTTTATCTTAAGTTCAAGTTTAGTTACATTTTGCTAGTATTTTTAAATGTAGGCCAACTTTTGTGTATTGTTATTTGTCCGGACTGATATATCAGTTGTTTGAAAGACCATTGTATGTGAGAGTTTCGTAAAAATTTTTATATTAGTTTCTGGTTAGTCTTGTGAAATTTAAAATCTCATTATATCAGTTGTATATGAATTTGTTAACAGTTTCATAGTAGTTGATTTTGTATCCTTGTGAGAAAATATATTTTATTTTTAGAAAATTTTGTTCATGACAACCTTATGGTGGTAGGATATTTGTGCTCAAATAGAAAAAGACTGAGCATCAGTTCTTACACAATGTAATTAAGAACTGGTGTACTGAACATCCTTTATAATGGCAGATTTAATTTTAAATGCCTTCAGTTTCTGGAAGATTAAAAATACAGCAGTTTTCTTTATGGTATTTGGTTAACACTCAAGAATTTAGGAAGCCGTGTTTGTATATTGAATAGCATTGCTTTACTTATGATATGTTGAACTACTACACCGTCAACTTTGCTTATATAAGAAAAAGATATAGGTCATCATTGCTTGTGTTTTGTAAGTGCAGGTGATATTTATCTTTCATGCATATTAATGCCTATGTATCAAGTGGTATGAATTGACCTGTAGTTGTGAAAATATTGTCTTTTCTGCCTGCAGAATATATGACAAATGTACTTCTCAAAACTAGGGTTGTTGTGTCAATGAAGAATTATCTCAGTTTTAGGTCTAAATTAATTTTACAACCTGATGACATGACATCACGATGAAATAAGTTCAGATACATTTATTGTTTTTATTCTAAGGAAGACCATAGAAGTTGTATGAATGTGATGAGCAGATTGGTCATGCAAACCATACAAAAAGGGAAATGAAAATGTGTTGGTAATCTGCTATACTTTTCAGTTGTAAGCCTTGCTGCATCATATAAATAGTGTAAATTAACCATGAAGTATGAGCTAGAACATTCCCACCAGCCAATGACATATCAGTAGTGAGTGTAGCAATCAGCTTGAGGTGGATCATAACATATTTTTCTGTTGTTACTGTAATTGTTTTGTATATTATATGATGGTCCAGAATTCTTCTTTACAGCTGATATTGTCACACTTGAGAAGAGATTCAGTAGAAATATTAGTCATAATGCATTAGAATGAATAGATAGGTCCTTTTGCTGCTCTGGATATTTTTAATGTTCTATTATCACAATTATGTATCAGCACAAACAGATTTACAAATCAGAAGAGTTCCTGGGGTGAATGATTCTAAGTGAATGTTGGTCTGCGGCAGGGGTGTGTGATGTTAACATGGTTGTTCAGCTTGTTTATGGATGGGGCTATGAAGGAAGTAAATGCAAGAGCTTTGGAGGGAGGGGCAAGTATGTAATCTGTAGGGATGAGAGAGCCTGGAAAGTAAGTCGGTTGTAGTTTGCTGATGATGCAGCACTGATGGAGGATTCAGGTGAGAAACTGCAGAAGTTGGTGACTGAGTTTGGAAGAGTGCATGAAAAGAGAAAGTTGAGAGTGAATGTGAATAAAAGCAAGGTTATTAGGTACAGCAAGGTTGAGGGACAAGTTAGTTGGGATGTGAGTTCGAATGGATGAAATTGAAGGAAGTGAAGTGTTTTAGATATCTGGGAGTGTTACAGAGCATGGATGGAATGGATCAAGAATTTGTGGATGAAAGAAAAGTTTGGGATTGTGAAGTATGAGGTAAAGATGAAATGAAGCTTTTCTGGAGAAATTAGAATGAGTGTATAAACAGTTTTGAGAATGAGAGAAATGTGGTCATATTGGGTAATGTGAGTCTGATGTAAAAGTGGGATGTGATGAAATTGGTGAGATAGTTGTTATGTGGGGAGTACCTAGAGTAAATGAGAATGGAAGTTTGTTATTTATTGGATATTTGTGCACAAGATCCACAGATATACATGGATGAGGAATAATGGAAGAGAAGAGCAAAAGGCTTTGATTGACTATGTGGCAGTCAGTGAAAGATTAGGTAAGGCTGTACTAGATGCTAGAGTTGTAAGAGGATTCTTTGGAGAAAGACCATTTTGCATTTCTTGTGGGGATGAGGATCACTGAGAAATGGCAGTATTGTGTAATGAAGAGTGGAGAGGTAAATGTGTTGGCAAGTGAGAAGATGAATTGGAAGAAAATGCAGGGAAGAGTATGGAAGGAAGGTAGCTGAATGTAGGGATGCAGTCATGTGTGAATTAGGTGTTTAGAATGTTTAGAGAAATACTGTTAAAAGTTGTAGAATTAGTGGTTGGATAGTGTCATGAGATAAAGTTATAATTAAGGCAATGCATGGTGGATGGATAAGATTAGAAATGCTGTGGTACAGAAGAAAAGGGCATGTGGTAGATTGCTCAGTAAGAATATACTAGTGGAAGTCCAGCAAAGGAGGAGGGAGGAATATATTATATGTAAGTGGAATATTAAGAAGCTGAGAAATGAAAGCAAAGAAAGAACAGATGAAGATTTTGGAAGAAAGTCAAGTGAAAAGTTCTGGTATTATAAGAAACTGTACTGGAAGGAGATGAAAAATGAATGAGGTGGATGAAAGAGTGGAAATATTAATGTGAGAAGTAAGGAAGGGGTTTGCTGAATCAAAAGGAAGATGGAAAGAGTATTTTGAAGAACTGATGAATATGGGAGAAGAGGAGGCAGCAGTTGTTATATGCATGGGTATAGAGGATGGAAGGAAGAGCATACAAGTGCTAGGGCCTGTAGCAAAAAGGGAGGTAAAAAAGGGAATAATGAGGCTGAAGGTAGAAGTGGATGAGACTATGTCTGAAGTGCTGAAGTTTGGAGAAGAAAGTGTGATAAGAGTGGATGCATATGATACGTAATTTAGCATGGAGACAGAATGTTGTGCCTGAGGATTGGATGAAAGCTGTTATTGTTCCTTTATTCAAAGAAAAAAGGTGCTAAAAACATATTTAGCTATTGCAGGGTAATAAATCTTTTAAGTATACCAAGAAAACTGTATGCAAGAATACTGATTGAAAGAGTGATGGAAGTGATTGAATGCAGAATAAGTGAAGAGCAAGGGGGTTTTAGGAAAGGTAGGGGATGTGTGAAGATGACCATGGAAAAATATTTAGCGAAGGTAAGAAGTTGTATGCAGCTTTTTTGGATCTGGAGAAAGCATGTGACAAAGTTGAGTGGAATGTCTCATGGAATGAGTTGAAGATATATGGGGTAGGGGAACAACTTTTGGATGGCATGAAAGCCTCTTGAGGAGCAAATGCATGTGTAAGAGTGCATGGAGAGTTAAGCAAAAGTTTTGTCATACATGTAGGTGTGAGGTAAGGCTGTGTGATGACTCCATGGCATTTTGATATATACATATGGATGGAGTGATGAGAGAGAAGAAAGCAAAACTAGGGAAAAGGGGTGCTGAACTAGAATGTGGTGGTTAGATATAGTGCCTAGTGGCAAACCTGTTTGCGGATGATACTGTGTTGTTTGCTGAGACTGAGGAGGAGTTGCAGAAGGTTGCAAGTGTGTTTTATGATGTGTGTAAGCATAGGCAATTGAAGGTAAATGCAAATAAAAGTAGAGTAAAGGTGTTTGAAAGGAAACAGCATGAAGATATAGATTTTGTAAAACCATGTAGAGTGAAAGAAGAAAGTATACTAAACTGTGCTTTGGACATGGGGGAGAAAGACTGGAAGAAGTGAGAGAATTTAAGTAATTAGGCACTGGCACTGTCTTGGGTAAGTCTTGTGATATGGAAGGAGAGAGAGCAGTACAGGGTGTAAGTCATTGCATCCCGTAATTAGAGTAATGAAGGTTAGAGGCGTAAGTATGGAAGTTAAGAGAGGATTAAGGGACAGCATAGTCCTCTCAACCCAGATCTATGCAGCCAAAACATGGACATGGAATGAGTCACATAGGTTAAGTAACCAGGCTGTGGAAATGAGCTATTTGAGAAGAGCATGTGGTATGACCAGATTGAATGAAGAAAGAAACGAAAGGGTGTATGAAAGATGTGGTATGGCAGAGAATGCTAAGGGAATGAATTGTGGAGTGGTAAAGTGGGTGAAACTTAATCCTTTTAGGTGGCTTGGGCATGTGGAAAGAATGCAAGACTGGGAGTTTACAAGGAGAATGTATGATAGCACAATTAAAAGGTTAATGTGAGAGGAAGACATCCTGTGACTTGGGCAAGTGGGGTGAAGGAACACTGGAGGGAGAGAAATGGTGGAGGAATGCATGGAATGGTGTTTGTGAGAGAGGCATGTAAGGACAGAGAGAAGTTGAGACTCTTTTGCCTTGGCTGCCCTTTGATAGGAGTTCCCAGAGGAAATGGGCGTCAAAGATATAGATAGGTATGTACTTAGGGAGTGGACGTGGCAGTCAATGGAACCATGGAAGCCAAAGTAAGTCATAGTGTGGGGGAGGGGATGAAGGTTCTAGGAGCACTTAAGAATGTATGGAGAGAATGTTATCTGGGATGGTAAAAATGGACATGTTTGAAGGAAAGATAGTCCCAACGGTATTATATGGATGTGAAGAATGGGCTATAGATAAGGTTGTGCAGGGGAGGGTGGATGTGTTGGAAATGAAATGTTAGAGGACTGTGTGGCGTAAGATGGTTTGATTGAGGAAATAACATATGGGTAAGAAAGATGTGTAATAAAAAAGTGGTTAAAAGAGCAGAAGAGAGAGTACTGAAAAAGTTTGGCCATATGGAGAGAATGAGTGAGGAAAGGTTGACAAAGAGGATATATGTGTCAGAAGTTGGAGAGAACAAGGAGATTGGAAGACTGAATTGGAGATAGAAGGATGGAAGGAAAAAGATTTTGAGCAGTGGGGGCATGAACATGCAGGAGTGTGAAAGGCATACAAGGAAGAGAGTGAATTGGTACAATTAGGAATAATGGGGTCGACGTACTGTCAATGGACCAAACCAGGGCATTTGAATCGGCTGTGATAAACCATGGAAAGGTTAGGGAGTTGTTTTTTCAGTACTTTACACATGATGACTAGGGAATGGATGTAAGCAGATGTGTCCTTTCTTCGTCTGTTCTGTTCCTGGCTCTACCTAACTAACACTGGAAATGGCAATCATGTATGAAAAAATATACATTTTATGCACATTTATTTTTTTCATGCACATTTATTTCTCATGTTAGCTAGGTATTGCCAGGAGCAGATGAAGTGGCCTCATTCACTGACAACCCCTCATAGCTGTCATGTATAACACTGTAACAAATTTTTACTTTTTTTTGTTTCTAGGTAATAAATGTTATTTTCTAATTGATTATGTCTAGATAGTATAGAAAATGGCTATTATTCCCTTGAAACTTTGCTTTTGTGATCAGGACAGTGACATTTTGAAATTTGCCTATTTTCCAGAACATTCCATTTAGGTTCAGTGCTGAGTAGCTGATACAGAACTTTGTAGAAGTTTCCATTTATATAAATAGTAGTGATAGGTTCAGTGCTGAGTAGCTGATACAGAACTTTTTAGAAGTTTCCAGTTGTATAAAAAGTAGTATGAATATAAGGGCCTTAAGCCAACCAGTTCAGTTTAGATCTAGCTGCCTAAATGAATACATATGCATACGTTTTTCTGAGATGGCATCAGAAGGCTGCAGTCATCTGACTGACTCATTTTGCTATGTCTGTGGCCAAATTATCAAAATGAGTGAAAAAGTACTCCGTGGCAGCATCAGCTAAGATTTCTGAGGCCTACAAGTCATATTTTGGCATGCCTGTTGGGTATCAAGACAAATTCTGGGCACCTCATTTCACCTGCAAGCACTGCAAAAAAAAACTCTGCTACAATGTAACCAGTCTGTTCAAGGCAATTGGAGTCGCCTGTAACTCGAACAAGTGGTATCTCTTTATTGACAGCTCATCCAGGAGCCTCAAAACCATGCTGCTCCACAACAGGAACAGGTACCCATCTCTTCCCCTGGCTCACTTGGTGCACCTGAAAGAATACAACAGTGTCAAGACCTTGCTAGCTGCCTTGAAGTATGATAAGTATAGCTGGGAGGTCATCAGAGACTTCAAAATAGTGGCATTCCTGATGGGTCTCCAAGGTAGTTTTACTAAGTTTCCCCGCTAGCTTTGCCTTTAGGACAGCAGGGACACTGTGGCACTCTACCACTGGTGGGATGGGACTGGCCACAGCAGACTGAATTCTCTGTGTGGATGAACAGTATCAATTGGGAGCCACTGGTGGACTCCCAGAAGGTGTTGATGCCACCACTGCACTTAGAATTAGGCCTTATGAAACAATTTGCACAGCCCTTCATAAGATGTCTGCAGCCTTTGAGTACCTTCAAGACTTCTTCCCTAAGCTGTCCGAGGCAAAGATCAAAGCCGGTGTCTTTGTTGAAACACGCATAAAGAAGATCCTGGAGCACAATGAATTTCCCAAGAAGCCACTAGGAAGGAGAAAGGAGCTTGGTACAGCTTTGTTGCAGTGGTTCAGGGCTTCCTGGGCAATCTCAAGGCCGAAACTGTGTGGAGCTGGTTGAGACTATGTTGAAGAACTACAACAAAACGGGCTGCAGGATCTCCCTCAAAATCCATACCCTTGATGCTTATCTTGATAAATTCAAGAATGTGGGAGTGAGCGTGTTCGGAGGAGCAAGGTGAGAGCTTTCACCAGGATATACTGGACTTTAAATACCAATACCATGGAACATTTAATGAGAACTTGATGGGAGATTATATTTGGGTCTGATTCAAGAAAGTGATTTACAGTGCAATCAAAAATCTCAAAAAACTACTCATTTCTAAGTCTTTTATGATCACTTTTGTTTAGCATTAGTGTAAATACAAGCTAATTTTGATTCATATGTTGTTTTTTTACTTTATGTGAATAATAATGTGCAAATTTGCCCATTGTCCAGTTGGAAATAGGTAAATTTCAAAATATCACTGTCCTGGTCACAAAAGCAAAGTTTGAAGGGATTAATAGCCTTTTCTCTACTTTTTATGCATAAGCAATTAGGAAATAACACTCACTACCCAGGAACAAAAATTGCATCATGCAGTGTAATATAGCAAAACCAGGGCCCTTTGTCCACAACCAGTCCCCATTGACCTTTCCATAGTTTCCCTCATCTGCTTCATATTCCATGTTTTGACAGTATGGTATCCCTGTATTTCACACTGCTCCATTTTTTTAGTACTTGTTTACTGTTTCCTGTGATAGTGAGGTAGTGCCAGGAAGAGTTTGCTCATAACCACTATTTAACTGTTATGTATAATGCATTGAAACCAGAGCCCCTTATCCTTAATAAGGCCCCACAGACCTTTTTGTGATTTTCTCTGACCATTTCATATTCCCTGGTTCAACATACTGACAGCACGTCAGCCCTGAATACCAAATTGCTCCAGTTCACTGTGTTCCATCCATGTCTCACATCCTCCTACATGCATGTTCAGACCCTAATTACTCAGAGCTTCTTTCATTCCATCCTTCCACCTCTTCCTTGATTCCCACTTTTCTGTGTTCCCACAACTTCTGATCTGTATATCGTCTTTATTCATCCTCTCTATATGTCCAAACCATTTTAGCACATTCTTCAATTCTGTCATACATTTTCTTCTTACTACTACACCTCTTTCTATTGTATTGTTTCTAATTTGATCAACCCTCCTCACATGTAATACTGTTCTCATACATTTCATTTCCATCACATCCACTCAGTTCTTTACTTTTATGTCTAAGGCCTATGTCATACATCCATACAACACCATCTGGACTCAATATGTCCAGGACCTTGGCACCCTTACCCACCCTATAGCTCACTATGATATGAAACACTCCACTGCATCCAGATCCTCTTCATTCAAAATCACACTCAACCAACTAGTTTCTTCTCCTTGATGATCTAATAACTTTACTCTTACTCAGTTGAAGAAATTACCTCATTCACTCACATCCACTCTCTGGCTATCATGTATAATGCACTGAAACCAGAGCCTCCTATCTACAACCAGGCCCCATGAATTTTACTGTACTTTCCCTTGATTGCTTCATGTACCTTGGTTTGGCCCATTGACTGCATGTCGTCTCTTGTGAACCACCTTGCTCCTATTCACTCTATTCCTTGCTGGCCTTGATCCCTCCTGCATGTTCAGGCCCTGAACTTTGAAAGCATCTTTCACTCCATCTGTACATCTCCTTGGTTTCCTTTTTTTCCTTGTTCTCTTCACCTTTAACATTTATACCCTCTTGGTCATCCACCACTAACTCATCCTTTACAATTGCCCAAACCATTTCAGCTAACCCTTTTCAGCCGCATCATACATACTCTTCCAACTGTCTCACCTCTCTCTTACCCTATCATTTCTTTACAATCAGTCCCCTACACACCATATCTTGTACTCAGACATTTCATTTCCAATATATGCATCCTATTCTTCATATTTTTATGTAAGTGCCCACACCTTGGATCCACACTGCACTGATTAGACTACTGTACCATCATGCTTACCTTACTGTGAACTCTGTTTCCAAACATTCCTGTGCCCAGGGCCTGTCCCTTTACCCACTATGTGGTTCACGTAACCTCGCAAGTTTCCATTCACTACTATGTCCAGCTCCACAAATCTAAAGCACTTCACTTCCTTTGGGTTCTCTCTGTTCATGTTCACACTGCAAATAACCTGTCTATCTTCACTCCTAAACCTAATGATCTTGCTTTATAACATTTACTTTCATGCTTCTCCCTTCACAGACTTTTCCAGGTTCAGACCAATAGGCTTCTGCAATTTATGACTTGAATCTACCACTGTGCCATGTCATCAGCATGTTCCTCTCTTGAAGACCCTTGCAGTCACTTCCCTTATCACCCCACCCATGAACAGGTCAAACAACCGTGACGACCTCAAACACTCCTTTCAGAGACCTACCTTCACCTGGAACTACTCCCCCCCCCCTCTCCTCCCCTCCTCTTCTCTCTTCTCTTCTCTTCTCTTCTCTTCTCCTCTTCTCTTCTCTTCTCTTCTCTTCTCTTCTCTTCTCTTCTCTTCTCTTCTCTTCTCTTCTCTTCTCTCCTCTCCGTCCAGTAACATGTGAATAATGGAATCCTTTGGAGTGAGAATTTCTTTGATGAAAATTTACTCTCAATGATACAGCCTTGCTGAAGATGAGTGACTTTTTACTTGCAGTGTATCCTTGAACAGGCTGAATCTGGTAACACACATTGATATATTAATTACCTGTTATATTGTATGGGGATCCATCTCTTTAGCATTCCCTGCTATCAAACAGCTTCTTCAGTTTATGTATGCTGTGTTCATTAAGCATGTCCTTAGTCAATTTATTCCATTCATCCAGCTCTCTTAGACTTTAAAAGTACTTCTTTGCATCTTTAGTAACATATTTCTTGCTGAAATTCATGTTTTGGTTTCTGGTTTGTTCTGTGTATTTATCACAAAGAACTATTCACTGTCTACATCCTTAATGTGTTCTGCAAACGTAAAGGTTGTAATGAAGTCGCCCTTCATTCCTCTTTCTTCTAAGACGAACACATTTAAAGCTTTTAGCATTTCTCTGTAATTCAGCTCTTTTAATTCTGGTACCCTCTTTGTTGCCCTCCTGTGGACCTCTTCTGTTTGCTCTTTGCCCTACTTTACATGTGGTGACTAAACTTGAGAAACATATTTTAGTTTTGGCCTTATGTAGGATATGTACATATGGTAAAAAATTATCTTATCACTTCTTGTGTGGAACAATATGACATCACAGACAAAGGATTTTGAGAAATGCCCGTGGGTTTGGCCTCACATTGATAGCCTGCTTTCATGATATTGTAATGAATTGATTGTTAGCAATATTTCCTGTCATTTGCCATAATGTTAAACTGATATCATATTTCATTGGAAATGACTTGAAGATGGAGCTCCCATAATCATTAGTAAATTTTTCTTACATTTACACACCAACCCTCCTGAGACGACACAAATTGTGTTAATCATTTCAAAATTTATTGGACCCATTGGGAAGAGGCTTTTCTTTACTAGCAGCTTACTAGATATTTCCCTCCTCATATATTTGAAAGTTTTCAAACATTTGCCTGCAAACAGTTTGTCTCCTTAAGTATTCTAGCAATGTGGGAGTCTGGCAACAGGTTAGGGACAATGTTGACTTCCAAGTCCTTCTCACACCTTAACCTTATTTCTCACTCGTTGATAATTATGTTGAGGCATTTTTTCATTTTGTTTCATCCTCATTACTTTCCATTTGCTTGGGTTGAATTATATCAAAAGTATCACACCAACTTTGAAGTCTATTTAGGTCCCCATATAAGTTCATGCAATTCTTCCCACTTTTCATTTCCATCATGACTGCAAACATATTCATATAGGAGTCCATACCTTCAGGTAAGTCATGTACATACATCTATAAGAGTAATGATACAAGAACAGAACCCCATGGCACTCCACTGGTCACTTTAACCCAATTTGGAGAAGGCTCTTCTTACATGCATCCTTTTTTCCCTTCCTTTGAGGTAATCTTCTATCCATTAGAGGCATTATGACGAGTAGTTAATGTAACAAACAACCATAGAGTGGTAGTTGGCTTTGGTCAGCTCTTGTTACTATTGTTGTTTTATTGTTATCATCAAGGCAGCTAGTTTGCATTGCGAGAGTCCCAGGCAGGCATCTGGCTCTTACACTCTTACTGTATATATTGCTGTTGGTTGTTTAATAGAGAATAGGAGTTTTTATCAATTCTTTTAATTTGACCTTTCACCACATGATGGCAGCGGTGAACTGGACTGCATTTTGAAGGCTGGTTATGGCGTTATCATACCTCTTACAACCCCCACCATGTTTTGAGATCCATGAGCAGAATGCAGCTGAGTTGGAGAGGGACTGGAGAAGCCAACGGGAGTGTTATGCAGTGGCGACAGAACAGCAAGAAGAAGCCAGAGGTTCAAGTATCGGTGTTGTTGACTGTAATTGGAACTGAATGGCACAAGATTTTCAACACATTCAAAATAACTACAGAGCAAAAGAAAGGCATAAAACAAGTGCTCCAAGCTTTTGAAAACTATTGCCAACCCATGCATAAGTCAATATTTGAGAGGTACTGGTTCAACCTATGTGGATAACAGCAGAGTGAGATGTTTGAACAGTATGTTACAGTTCTTCATCAACTTGCCCTCAAATGTGATTTGGATAATATTACACCGGATCAAATTATAAGTGATTGCATGATATTTGGTGTACATGATAATAAGGTTCGAGATCATTTACTTGAGAGAAAAATATAACCCTAGACTGCACTTGAGAAATATGATGACCCAGTGAAATGTCCAATGCTCAGCAGAGAGAAGCAGATGAAATAGTGGAAATGTACATGCCTTTTCATGTAGAAAGAAGCAGCCAAGTGGTGCAGCCAAGCCTGTGAAAAGAATACAAGTAGCAAGGTGTCTACAGGTTCTGAATGGATCTCTTACCTTAGATTTTGTGGAAGAAAGCACATGAAGCAGAAAGAAAGTTATCCAGCTTAGACAAAGTATGTTTAGATTGTAAAGGTCAAACCCACTTAAGAGTAAGTGCCAACACTTCAAGAGAACAAACTCATTCTAGGGCACATGGAATCAGTATTGTGACTTTAGATGATTTTGTGCAGAGGAGAGTGGATGTATAGGAAATGAAATGTTTGAGGTGGGGTAATAAAAAGATATGGTTAAGAGAGCTGAAGAAGGTATGCTGAAATTGTTTGGACATATGGAGAGAATAAGAGAGGAAAGGTTGACAAAAAAGATATATGTGTAAGAAGTGAAGGGAACAAGAAGAACAGGGAGACCAAATTGGAGATGGAAAGAGGAGTGAAAAACAGTTTGAGCAATCATTACCTGAACATGCAGGAGGGTGAAGGGTATGCACATAGTAGAACGAATTGGAATGATGTGGCATACTGGAGTCCACATGCTGTCAGTGGACTGAACCAGGGTATGTGAAGTATCTAAGGTAAACCATGCAAAGTTCTGTGGGGCCTGGTTGTGGATAGGGAGCTTTGGTTTCTGTGCATTACACATGACAGCTAGGGAATGGAAGTGAATGTTTGTTACCTTTCTTCATCTGTTCCGGGCACTATCTTCCTAATGCAGGAAATGGCAATCAAGTGTGGAAAATATGTACATACATGTATATAAAGTTTTTTTCATACATATCCAGAGTTTCCATTTTAGTGATGTAGCACTAGGAACAGATATAAAACAGCCTTATGGGCTTGCATCCACTTTTTACCTATCATGTATGGTGCACCAAAACCAAAGCTCACTATATACAGCTAAGCCATCCAGGCCATCCTCTGACCATTTTATTTGCCCAGGTACAGCCTACTGACAGCATGTCATTACTTGTATTCTACATCACTCCATTAATTCTGTCACATGGACTCTTCTTAACCTCTTGAATGTTATGACCGTGATGCTTCAGTTCCTCTTTCACTCCATGCTTTCTTTTTTGTCATGATCTCTTTTCCTGCTGCCACTGCCTGCATCACATGCAGCAAGACATCTTTACAGGAAGTGAATAAAGATTAGTGTTTGGGCTGCCATGATAAAGAAGATGTGTACTGAAGAGGAAAACAAGGTTCAAACCAACTGGGAACAAAATGATTGGAAGAGTTATTATTCACAATGAGTTAGTGTGAAAGATTTGTACAGAACAAATGTTCCCTGAAATGCTTATAACATGAAAACCTGTACGGTAATCATTAGTGCATATGGAATGTTGAATAAGTATCAAATAAAAGAAAACCACTGATCACTAAAGGGAAGGAAGATTTTAATTCTACTGGCTACTCACTTAGAATGAAGCCACTATTTGCAAGTTTTCAGTAGCTTATTGGAAGTAAAACATGTAGTAGCCTGGTGAGTTATATAATGGTAAGTACAAATGAAGATTGTAGAAAATTGAGGAAAATCTTCATTAGATATCTGAGGATGGATAATAACATAATTGATCCATATGCGAATACAGAAGAGGAAAAGGAGGTAATGATATTGATTGAAGTTACAATCCAGAAATTATACATTTTGCTCGAGCAGTTGTAATATACAAAGCACATGTGTGTGGGATATTCTCAAGTATTTTTGAAAATATCTCTTACGTTTGTCTAAGAATTAAGTAGAACATGATATTCTAGATAAGATTATATACTACTCCATTGGGTGAAGCATTGTTTACATCTGCTGTGTGCTCATTAATATATGCTGCTCTGCTACCAAGTGTATAATATACTCCAGGAAGGCTCTCAAGCATATGTTGTATTTTTTTTCTTTTTACAAGGAAATATGATTACAAAAGGGTTTTCATCAATAGTATTTGTTATAGAGTGTCACAGCTTCACAAATCATTACATAACATGAGGTCATAAATCTCCCTCAACCTGTCATCAGATGTACTGAACACAGTATGGAAAAATTGAGACTTTAGTGTCTGGTGACAATGTGTGGAATGCCACGACAAGTGCCAATGGTTGCATATTTTGCTTTGAGGCAAAGGTGGTTTATTTAAGAATTGTCAACATGTGCCCTAGCCTCATTAAACTGAAAAAAAAATATTGTTTGGGCATAAATGCCTCTGCAGTGAAAGGATTAAAGTCATTATATAACAGCAAATGTAGAATGTTTGAAATATTTAACAAAAAGATAGTATGGTTAAAGAAAGCAATAAAATTCATCGACAGTAAAGCAGGCATACCCAAAGGAATAGCAGTGGATAAGGGAAAGCTATAAGAATTATTAATCCAGAAGGTTAAAAACTATTAGCCAATGAATATGAACATTTTTGAAATATGTGGAATGTAGACTACATTTTGTAACCCACTGTAAAGTGCATTAAATGTGGGATGAGATTGCTTAACACTTTAAGATTTGGCTGGCATGATGTAAACAAACATACAGATGAACCAGTGAAAACTAAAGTTGAATGAGGATAAAGAAAGGACAACCAGTTATAAAACATTGTAAGAATTTGCAAGAGAACTTGGTCGCCATATAACATTGTTGAGACTGCTATACCTTCAAACATACCCATTTTTCCCTCCCAGAGAATGTTCTCTCTACCCATTTTTTTTACTCCCAGAGAATGTTTTCTCCACACATTCTCAGTGCTCTCAGAACCTTTACCCCATTGCTCACTTTGTGTCTCATTTCTGCAAACATGGTTCCATTCACCACCATGTCCTCTCCTTTGTATCTACAATATTTCAGTTCAGACTCACACCCTAATTAACCTGACCCCTAACCCTGCTAAACCTTATAACCTTCCTTTTATTCACATTTACAGTTGACCTCCTAATTTTCAGACACTTCCAAACTCAGTCACCAGATTCTGCAGTTTCTTACTCAAAACTGCCACCAGTGCTGCATTATCAGCAAACAACAAATGACTCGCTACCAAAGTCCAATATACCCTACTGACTGCATACTTGCCTTTATCTCCAAGACTCTCACAATTACCTCCCTCACAACCCCACCCATAAGCAAGTTAAAAAGCCATGGTAACATCACACCCCCATGCGGCAGACCAGCCTCCTCTTGTATACGCTATCTCTCTCTTTTCCTTCATGCCCTTGTTTCCTGTGGGTCAGGGTGGCATCAGGAATGAATGAAAAAGAGCAAGTATGATTATGTACATGTCTGTTTGTACCATGGAAAGTTGTGTGAGGCCTGGATGTGGAAAGGGGTCTGTGGTTTCGGTGCATTATACATGATAGCTAGAGACTGAGTGTGAATGAATGTGTCCTTTGTTGTCTTTTCCTAATGCTGCCTCATGCACGTGCGGGGGGAGGGGTGTGTCATTTCATGTGTGGTGGGGTGGCGACGGGAATGAATAAAGACGGCAAGTATGAATTATGTACATGTGTATATATGTTTATGTCTGTATATGTATATATATGTATACGTTGAAATGTATAGGTATGTATATGTGCGTGTGTGGACGTGCATGTATATACATGTGTATGTGGGTGGGTTGGGCCATTCTTTCATGCGTATGTGTGTGTCAGTGTGTGTATGTATGAATGGGTATATGTATATGTGTGTATGTCTGTTCCCAGGTGCTACCTTGCTGACACAGGAAATGGCATTCAAGTATCAAATACATGTTTGAGGACAATATGTGGTGTGAGGTCGTTTGATCAAGTAATGGAGGGGTAAGAGAGAGACAATGTGCATGTGTGGGCGTTTATGTTTATACATGTGTGTGTGGGTGGGTTGGGCCATTCTTTTGTCTGTTTCCTTGCGCTACCTTGCTAACGCGGGAGATGGCGTTTAAGTATAATAAAAAAAAATTATGTATATATGATATACAACAGAAAGAATAGAAAGATTATTAAATTAAAAAAGAAAAAAGTTAAGGAGAGGTTACTCGTCTCATGACTGAATGAAATTCACACACTTTGGCTTGCCTCAGCCATGAAATAGAAATACACAAAGGCTAAGGAAAAAAATGATATATGGGGTCAGTGTCCAATACGCATTACCTGTGACAAGTAAAAACCACAAAAAGCCTTGTCCATCTCCCATTACATTTTCATAGGCAATGTCCCACTCACATTTTATTACTATGTCATCTTTCCTTTGGCCTTGATTACCATCTGCACACATATGGGCTTGGAAATGGCAAGGTTCCAAAAGTATTTTAGATCCATGCCTTGGGTCCATTGAGTCTTGATCTCCTGAATGAGGCGAGACAATGATGAGGTGTTGCAGGAATCAGCCACCTGGTTGTTGTTCCAAATGCCCAGTGCATTTGGAAGTCTCATGCGTACCCTCAATTTCTTGCTTCTAAGGGTAAGAGGCAACACTCTTGAATCACAGGTGGATGATATACAGTGCCCAGAAATTCCCAAATGAAGTGGCACCCGAGAAGAGTAAAGAAAGATTTTCAGTGCTTTCACCCTGAGAGCATCATATTCTTGTACCCATAATAAGCCTTAAGCTTGTATTGCCTTCGAAAATGTGTGGGGGCAGATAAGACTTTGTGAATTCTTTATGTTCATAAAAGTCACGCCGAGTTAAAGTGTAGCAATGATAAATGAATGTATCACAGGATAAGTGTACAGCACTACATATTAGCTTATAGCACTGAGTAATAGTAGGGCACTGGATAACTACACATAACACTAAGTGATAAAGCACAGTGGATAACTGAATGTAAAACTGAATAATAGATAATTAGATATGACAAAATAATTATTTTTTGTAATTCTGTTACCACCAGGTGTTGAAGGTTGACAAGCATTACTGACATTTAGCTAGATACAGTCAAAAGTACAGAGTAATATGATTTCCTGAATTACTGCTCTATTCAGGAGTTAAGAGTTACTGGTCCAAGAGATACAGTCTTGGGCTACTGATACAGAGTTATTGGTTCAAGAGGTACTGACTCAAGAGTTGTTGGTGTGTTGAGTATACTTGGTAAGTTGCATGGGCATCTGGTGATTGAGGGAGTGGCTGTGGTTATGTGGACCAGGTGTCTGCTTCGAAGAATTTTAGTGAGAAATACATGGGAAAAGATATGGATTTGTGTGTGGTATTTATGGACCAGGAGAAATGTATTATAAGATTGACAGTGACATAGGCTTGTGGAAGATGGTATGTATACTGGATATGGTGTGTGAGGAAAGCTATAAGAGAGCAAGGAGAGTGTGTGGATAGGAAGGGAGGAGGATGAGAAGTTTTAGTGAAAGTGGGTCTGTGTCAAGGGTGCGTGATGTCACCATGGCTATTTGATGATTAATCTTTATATTGATGTCTGTGTTTAGGGAGATAAATAGGAGGTCTTGGGGAGAGTGTTGAGTTTACAGTAGGCTTGGGGTGGGAAGCCTGAGAGTTGAGTCAGTTGGTGTTTACAGATGACATTGCTTTGGTCGTAGATGTGAGAGATAAACTGGTGTCTGAGTTGGGAGAGTGTGTGAAAGGAGAGAGTTGGTATCTGAATTAATAAAGGTAAGGTACAAGTTGTACCTTTTTAAGCTGGCAACCTTGGGATCTGGCCATGCCAGACCACAGAAAATGCTGGAAAACAGAAATTGACCCCTAAGTGAACCTCCTATGTAAACAGACATAATTTCTTGTTCTGTAATAAAGAACCTTTGCTCCAGTCCTGCGATCTCTTGTCATCTGGATACACTTATCTTTAGAAATTCTTTCTTCCACTTGTTTTCCTCTGCACTCTCTTCATGATGATCTTGTTTCTTCTTCCCTTGCTGAACCACCGCCATGATCTCATGATCAGGTGGTTGATATACAACTGGCCTATCATTATCAGTGTTCATTCATTCCTCTAGGTATTCCTCTGTAATCTCTTTGGTTATTGCTAACAGTGCTGCCCTGGTGGCAGATCCACAAACTAATAGCAGTAGATTCAAAACGTGCGGGACCATGGGAGTTGCTGGACCACAGAGTGCTGGATTAGAAAGGTACAACCTGTAATGAGGTTTAGTAGAGGATTGAGATAGGTTAGTTTGATTTGAGGGAAATGGAGAACTTTAGATACCTGGGAGTGGCCGTGGCAGTGGATTGAATTGTGGGAGCTGAAGTGAGTCATAAGGTGGGATAGGGGTCAAAGGTCCTGGGTATGTTGAAGGGCATGTGGAAGGACAGGTCATTCAGTGTGCATGCAAATATATTTGATAGTATAGTTGTCCCACCAATGTTGTATGGAGGCGAGTCTTAGTCTCTGAATATAAAAGAATGGAAGAAGGTGGATATGTTGGAAATTAATTGCTCAAGGACAGTATGGTGTGAGGAGGGTTGATTGTGCAATGAATGAACAGTGTAAGAGAGATGTGCAATAGTAAGTGGAGTATGATTGAAAGTTGAGTAAGGTGTGCTGAAATAGTTTGGATATATGGAGAGGAGGATTGAACTGAGATTTAGTAAGAAGTATCAGAAGTGGCCAGGGCGAATGGGAGGCAAGACTGAGAGGGAATGTTGGAGTGAGAGAGGCTTCGAGTTACTAGGGACTGAACATTCAGGAGGTTGAGAGGAGTGCATGGGATAGAGCAAAATGGAGTTATGTGGTATACATGCTGTAAGTAAGCTGAACTAGGACATATGCAGTGGTCAGGGTAAACCACAGACCAGTATGTGAGGCTTATTTGTGGATGGAAGCTCTGGTTTTAGTGAATTGTAACTGACAGCTAGAGAATGGATGTGAGCAAATGAAGCCATTCTTTGTTCCTTGTGCTGTCTTACTAAGGTAGAAAAAAAAGAGAGCATGAATGAAAAAAATATATATACACTCTACCTACATAGGTTCGCGCTAAATTGATGTGTAATTTGGCTTGATTCAATTAATTAAGATGATGATGAACAAATGGGAAAAATTTTTGTAATATTACAAATAAACTTGTTTGGAACTCTGAATAGAATATATACAATATGAGCAAAGTTTCATAATATTGCAAATGGATGAAATTCCTTAGGAATTCCAAATGATTTCAGTACTGTATCAAATATTTGTTCACTTTCATTAGAATCCTTTTCTCCACAAGTGTTAATTGCAGCTTTAAGTGCAATGATCTCAAGTTTTACCTCCAGTCGTGCAAAGTTTGAGAGGTATTTTCATTTTTGATAACTTATAGTTAGACAAAAGTTGAATGATTGCATTTATGCCATTGTACAGGATGATCAAAACCACATATGAGGTTTTGAAGGACTGTTGAATGTGTTAGATAACAGGATAGCAGATGTTGGGTGTTTAAGATTTTGGGGTATGTGAAGTGAGAGTCATAGAAAGAGGTTTGATTAAAAGAGATGGTGTATGCCATTCTTAAGGTGCAGTGTAGCTAAGCATCTAGATTGGATAGGATTGCAGTTGATTTTGTCAAGAAGATAACAGTATTGTTGATTGGTTAGTTAGTACATTCAACGTATGGCTCAAAATGAGGTGCCTCAGTGTTGGCAAACTTCTTTATGGTGTCACTGGATACAATTAAGGGGTACAAAGGTGAATGTTTGAATAAGAGAAGTATAAGTTTGTTGAGTATACTTGGTAAGTTGCATTGGAAAGTGATGATTACAAGGTTGGTGGCACTCATAGAACATTAAATCGGAGAGGAACAAGATGGCTTTAAGAGTGATAAAGGATGTGTGGATCAGGTATTTACTTTGAAGGATTTGTGCGAGAAATACTTGGAGAAAGAGAAGGATTTGTAAAAGGCATATATGGGTTTGGATAAAGTGTATGATTGGGTTGATAGAGATGCAAATTAGTGTTATAAATAAACGGTGTGAGAGAAAAGCTATTAAAAGCAATTTGATGCCTGGTGAAGGTGAGACTGCAGCATGGGTGTGTGATGTTACCATGGCCATTAAACCTGTTTATTGATGGGGGAGGTGAGGGGCGCATCTGCAGTCTGTTAAGGTTGGAAGAGCCTGGAAGACAAGTCATTTGCTGTTTGCAGATGACAGTTTTGCTGGCAGATTCAAGCGAGAAACTGAAGAAGCTGGTTCCTGAACTTAGGAGATACTGTAAAAGGATGAAACAATAGGTAAAGTGAGTAAATATAAAGTTATTAAGTTTAGCTGGGGAGAGAGACAAGTAGGTTAGAGTATAAGTTTGATTGGAGAAAACCTAGACGAAAATGAACGTTTTAGATACCTGGGAGTGGATATAGGAGTGGATGAAACCAAGGGAGCTGAATTGATCCATAGGATGGGTGAGGGGGATAAGGTTCTGAGTATGTTAAGGAGTTTGTATAAGAGAGGACACTGTTTGAGAGGTACAGAAGCAGGTATGTTTGATGGTAGAATAGTTCCATTGGTGTTGTACAGTTGCAATGTGTTGGTCCTAGATTAAGAAGTAATGTTGGAAATTATATGTTTAAGGACATTATGTGGTGCAAGGAGGTTTGATCAAATAAGGAATGATGTGGTAAGAGAGTAGTGTAGTATGAGAGAGGTGAAGAAGGTGTGCTGAAATGGTTCTGACATATGGAGAGGTTGAGTGAGGAGTGGAGGATTTAGAGGGTATGTACATCAGAAGTGGGGGGGAACAAGGACAGACAGAAACTAAGGAGGAGATGGAAAGATGGAGTGAAGGAAAATCTGAATAACGTGGGTCTAAAAAGTAGAGTTTGAGGTGTGCATGTGATAGAGTGAGTTGAAGTGATTTGGGAGGAGGTGTGCTGTAAATGGGCTGAGCTAAGGCATATGAAGTGATCAGAGGAAACCATGGGAAGGTATGTGGGGTCTTTGCTGTGTTTAGAGGGGTTCTGGTTTCACTACATTTATACACAACAGTTAGAGGGCATGTGAAATGCCTGGGGTAAACCATAGAGAGGTCTGTAGGGCCTAGATATGGATAGGGAGCTTTTTTTTCTGTGCATTACACGTGACAGCTAGAGACTGAGTGTGAACGAATGTGGCCTTTTTTGTCTGTTTTCCTGGCACTTCCTCACTGAAGCAGGTGGGTAGCAATGCTGTTTCCTGTGGGATGGAGTTAGCACCAGGAATGGATGAAGGCAAGCAAGTATGAATGTGTACATGTGTATATATGTAAAATGTGTGTGTATGTATATGTGTATATGTTAACATGTATATATATGTTTATGGGCATATATATATATATATATATATATATATATATATATATATATATATATATATATATATATATATTTATTTATTTATCTATTTTGCTTTGTCGCTGTCTCCCATGTTAGCGAGGTAGTGCAAGGAAACAGACAAAAGAATGGCCCAACCCACCCACATACACATGTATATACATAAACACCCACACACACACATATACATACACAGACATATACATATATACACATGTACATACTCATACTTGCTGCCTTCATCCATTCACATCGCCACCTCGTGTTAGCGATGTAGTGCAAGGAAACAGACGAAAGAATGGCCCAACCCACCCACATACACATGTATATACATAAATGCCCTCACACACACATATACATACCTATACATTTCGTTGTATACATACATATACATACACAGACATATATATATATATATACACTTTCTTTTCTTTCTTTCATACTATTCGCCATTTCCCGCATAAGCAAGATAGCGTCAAGAACAGAGGACTGGGCCTTTGAGGGAATATCCTCACCTGGCCCCCTTCTCTGTTCCTTCTTTTGGTAAATCAAAAAAGAAAAAAAAAATGAGAGGGGAAGATTTCCAGCCCCCCCAAATCCCTCCCCTTTTAGTCGCCTTCTGCAACACGCAGGGAATACATGGGAAGTATTCTTTCTCCCCTATCCCCAGGGATAATATATATAAACACATGCACATATTCATTCATGCTGCCTTCATCCATTCCTACCGCCACCCTGCCACTCATGAAATGACACTCCCTCCCCCGTGTGTGCTTGAGGTAGCGCTAGGAAAGGACAACAAAGGCCATATTTGTCCACACTCAGACTCTAGCTGTCATGTGTAATGCACCAAAGCCACAGCTCCCTTTCCACATCCAGGCCCCACAAAACTTTCCATGGTTTACCCCAGATGCTTCACATGCCCTGGTTCAGTCCATTGACAGCATGTTGACCCTGGTATACCACATCATTCCAATTCATTCTGTTCCTGGCATGCCTTTCACCCCCATGTATGTTTAGGCCCCGATCACTCAAAATCTTTTTCACTCCATCCTTCCACCTCCAATTTGGTCTCCCACTTCTCCTTGTTCCCTCCACCTCTAACACATATATCCTCTTTGTCAATCTTTCCTCGCTCACTATCTCCATATGACCAAACCATTTTGATACACCCTGTTCTGCTCTCTCAGATATATATATATATATATATATATATATATATATATATATATATATATATATATATATATATTGCATGTGTGTGAGTGTGTGCATTATCTTTATGCTGATGTGTCACCTTATACTGTACTGAACTTTGGTTTATACCGTATCTTTGTGGTCGTGATATTTCTAGAGAAACTTTCATATTTCTTACTTTTGTTTCTTTTTCCTTAGCCTTTTTGTAATTATGCTCTTGGATACAGCATAGGAAGGATGAAGCTTTAGACACATGATAGAGATATGCAGTAACAAGTGAGTTTTAAAATTTGCTTAAGTAGTATTTGGAATCGAAATAAAAGTAAACTGTGATAAGATATGTAAAATTTGGCTATTATTAGCTCCCAACTAAGACATGCAGATGTAGCTGATAATTCTATGACTTTGTTGCTGTTTTCTTCAAGTCACTGATAGTGAGTTGTATTTATGTCATGAGTTTGTGTGTATCATGATGTACGATGTAAAGTGATGTGTGTATTCATTCATGATCTGTAGCGGCCATTTGTAGGTATGTATACATGTGGCATATCTTTCAACCACATTGATTATGTATTGTTATTAGTGTGTTTGGAAATGTGAAAATGAACAGAAGACATTGTGAATACACATCTTTATAAACATTGATATTAGTAGTTGTCAACATTAGATTTACAGAGCTTTTTAGCATAAACTTGTCTATAAGAATTAGATATGACTTTCTGCTGTCACTCAAGTGGTTGACAAACATATTCTTTTACTAACTTGTTTTTAGTTCATTCATCAGTTTGCAGATGATATAAGTTTTATGATCACAGTTAGATGAAATATTGCAAAATTGAATACCCTCATTGAATGCCTGCTTTAAGGCTGTCCCAGGATGTAATGTCTGAAGTGCACTGTTTATTTGTATGGGGGAATGGATCACTATATTTGATACCTGTCTGGTTAAATGCATGATATTTTGTACCTTCATGTGTCAGAATTTTAAGAAATAGTTTAGCTTCCTTCTAAGTATAGAGTCAAGTGGGATTGGCCTTTAAGGAATAGCTCATTTTTAACAGTATAGATCACTTATGAGTATAAAATCAACTGGGGTTGTCCTTTGCTTTGAGCACATTTTTCTTCTCATAATCAGGTTAGGTGATAGTTGTAGATTGAAATTAAGTACTCAGTGCAAGGAATGGGTAATTGGTAATTGAATTTATTCTTTAAAATCTCATTGTATATAATGGTCCTCAAAGATGGCCTTTCGTTTGTACTATAGCATTGTGCAAAAGGTCATTCATATTTTTGCACCCACTTTGGATGATTATCTCAATTGATATTGACGGCAGTGGAAATGTTGGTGGAGTTTCCTCTCAAGACTTTTAAGTCTTGTACCTGTTTATCCAATGATACCTTTGTGGTAAATAACACTCTTATGTATCGTTAAAAAGGACTGGATTTTTGTACTCTTTTGTAAATAACTCATCCTATACTGTTGTTTGTGCTTAGGAACTTTTTAATACTGAAGAGTTGTTTGAAAGGTTAATTCATCGAAAGTAAATCTTTTTTAGATGAAAATGAGATAGCATCATTGTAATACTGTCAGTACTATGTTCCCTTAATAATGTGATAATATACTAGGTTACGATATCAGCAACGAGCTAGCTGTGTTAATGAGTGTTGTTAGTGTGTGACGACTATGTTAATCACACCAGTTCTCATTTTTACTGTAAAAATATTTGGATTTCGACTCATATTCTGATAAAAGAGAATAGATTATAATTATGCATTTAGCCACTCCTTTTTGTGGTAAGAAGACTAGATTTAATGTTTGATGTTGGAATTTGTGACTGTAACTAAATGTGGCCATAGTAAATACAGAGAATTCACTTGCTGAAGTGGTGGCTCATACATTAGCAAATCCTCTTTGCATTGCAAAGTATCATTGTATCAAGATTGTCACCTGTATGATAATACAATATAAAGAAACATGCCAGTGCATCCATCAACAGATTCACACATGCATACATATACACACATATTGCTGTAAGTGCATATTCATGTGAACATGTCCATATTCAGAAATGAGCTTGGATATGTATACAAATAAGTGTACAACTACATAAACTGGTTTACAAAATAACCTGTTAAGAGAGAAAACCATTTATATTTAGGTGTTGCCAGGCTCTGCCTGCAAAAGGTCACACTGCATTTAAAAAGTAGCCTCAGGCAAGACTGTGTCATTGGCAGTGCAGTCTCATTTAAGAACTTTTCACTCCTAAGTTGTCAACATTTTCCTGTAATGCAGGAAGTAATGCAGCCTTAGGCTGCAGGAGCTTTTGAAAAGTGTTATGGGTAATATCAGGACTCTTCCATAGAAGTTTGTCCTGGGTTGGTTATAAATAAAGGGAGAGAAAATGTTGGGAGAAGAGAGTGGTGAGAGTGAGTGAGCTTGGAGGAGAGGCTTGTGTGAGGAAGTGCCAGGAGAGATTGAGTGTAGAATGACAAAGGTTGGGAGCAGATAACATGGGGGGATGTGGGTGAGGGGTGGGATGTGTTTAGGGAAGCGGTGATGGCATGTGCAGGGGATGCATGTGGCATGAGAAAGGTGTGAGATAGGCAGGTTGGAGGGGGTGGTGAGTGGTGGGATGAAGAAGTGGGTTGTTAGTGAAAGAGAAAAGAGAGGCATTTGGATGGTGCTTGCAGGGAGGGGGTGCAGGTGGCTGGGAGATGTATAAAAGAGGGCAGCAGCAGGTCGAGAGAGGGGTGCAGAGGTTTAAGAAGAGTGCGGGTGGAAGTTAGGGTGAGAGTGTTCTTGAATTTTAGGGAGAGTGGGGGGATGTTTTAGAAGGAGGTAAATGGCATGCATTGGACAAGGGAACAGGTGGAAACATCAGTGAAGGGGGCCGGGGGGAAGTAATAACAGGTACTGATAAGGTGAGGAGATGGAGTGAATATTTTGAAGGTTTGTTGAGTGTGTTTGATGATAGATTGGCAGAGGTGGGGTGTTTTGGGTGAGGTAGTGTGCGAGTTGGAAGGGTCGGGGATAGTGCTTTGGTTTGGAGAGAGGTATTGAAAGCTTTGCTGAAGATGAAGTCCAGTAAGGTGGCAGATTTGAATGGTGTTGTTGTGGACTTTATTAAGAGGGGAGGGGGGTGACTGTGTTGTTGATTGGTTGATGGGGATGTTCAGTGTATGTGTGGATCATGGTGAGGTACCTAAGGATTGGTGAAATGTATGCGTGGTGCCATTGTACAAGAGCGAAAGGGGATAAAGGTGAGTGTTCAAAATACAGAGGCATAGGTTTGTTGAGTGTTCCTGGGAGGTTATGTGGTGGGATTTTGACTGAGGGAGTGGGGGCATGTACAGAGCAGTAGATTGGGAAGGAGCAGTGTGGTTTCAGAAGTAGTGGAGGATGTGGATCAGGTGTTTGCTTTGAAGAATGTGTGTGGGAAATACTTGGAAAAACAGATGGACTTGTGCGTAGCATTTGTGGATGTGGGGAAGGCATATGATGGGGTGGATGGAGATTCTTTGCAGAAGGTCTTGGGAGTATTTGGTGTTGGAGGTAAGTTGTTGAGGGTGGTGAAAAGTTTTTACCAGGGATGTGGGGGATGTGTGTAAGTAGGAAGAGAGGAGAGTGATTTGTTCCCAGTGAAATTTGGTCTGCGACAGGGGTGTGTGATATCCCATGGTTGTTTAATTTGTTTGTGGATGGGGTGGTTGGGGAGGTGAGTGCAGGAGTTTTCGAAAGAGGGGTGAGTATGCAGTGTGTTGGGGATGAGAGGACCTGGGAAGTGAGTCAGTTGTTATTTGTCATTGATGCAGCTCTGGTGGCTGATTCAACTGAGAAACTGCAGAAGTTGGTGACTGAGTTTAGAAGAGTGTGTGAAAGGAGAGAGTTGAGAGTAAATGTGGATGGAAGCAGGGTTATTGGGTTCAGTAGGGTTGAGGGACAAGTTAGTTGGGATGTGGGTTTGGATAGAGAAAGATTAGAGGAATTGAAGTGTTTTAGCTATCTGGCAGCAAATGGAACCATGAAAGCAAAAGTGAGTCACAGGGTGAGGGATGGGGGTGAGGGTTCTGGGGGCAATGGAGAATTTTTGGAAGGAGAGAACGTTGTCTTGGAGACCAAGGGTGGGTGTGTTTGAAGGAATGTTGGTTCCAACAATATTATGTGGTTGTGAGGCATGGGCTATGGATAGCGTTGTATGGAGGAGGGTGGATATGTTGGAAATGAGGTGTTTGAAGACAGTATGTTTTGTAGGGTGGTTTGATTGAGTGAGTGGTGAGGGGGTGGGAGGGGTGTGTAGAGGTGGAAAGAGTGTGGTTGAGGGAGCAGAGGAGGGTGTGTTGAAGTGGTTTGGGCATATGGAGGGAGTTAGAGGGGAAAGGTTGAGAGGGTGGATGTGTATGTCAGGGGTGGAGGGAACTGGGAGAGGCGGGAGACTGGATTGGAGGTGGAAGGATGGAAAGAAGGGGATTTTGAGTGATAGGGGCCTGGACATGCAGGAAGGTGGGGGGGCATGCAAGGAATAGAGTGAATCAAAACGATAAGGTATACCAGGGTTGACGTGCTGTCAACAGACTGAACCAGGGCATAGAAATGTCTGCAGTAAACCATGAAGAGTGAGCTGTGGTTTCAGTGCATTACACATGACAGCTAGAGACCAAGTGTGAACGAATGTGGCCTTTTTTGGTCTGTTTTCATTGCACTACCTTGCCAGAACCGGGGGTAGCAATGCTGTTTCCCACTACCCTGCCAAACAGGAAATAGCATCACTGTCCCATGCTTCAGCGAGTTAGTGCTAAGAAAACAGACAAAAAAGGCCACATTCGTTCACACTGTCTCTATCTGTTATCTGTAATGCACTGAAACCACAGCTCCCTATCCACATGCAGGCCCCACAGACCTTTCCATGGTTTATTAAAATTTTGACATAGAACACCATGGCTCATTTGCAATCCATGTACATACTGATATCATCAACCACTTCTGCCTTTACAACAAGATCCCTAACATCTGGAAATTTGCCAGCATAACACCTGTCTTAAATCCCTCCAAACCACACCAACATCCCCTTTCCTTACTGCCCTGTATCACTTGTGTCCTTGATATCCAAACTCTGTTGAAAACTGATCCACAAGCGATCCAGTAAAACATTCCACTCTCACCTACATAACATGGCTTCGACCAACCACAGCCCGTCCAACACAGTGCTAGTGGAAGTAGACATCAATAAAACTCTTGACTCTGTCTTCTGACACATCCCTTACTCAGATGATACTTGACACCATCCTCCACAACAACAATAAAAAGTGTCTGGCCATGGTTTCACCTTTAACACATTCAATGCTATAGTGGAGTTCCTTAAGGAGCAGTTTAGTTATTTCTCCATCCCTCTTCAGTCTCTTTGTACATGACCTCCCATTACCTTTAGCAAGCCACTACTTGAAGGGCATCAGACACATCAGATCACCCTGACACCACAGTAACAGTAAAAAACATGCAGCACTACATTACAAAGTTGGAACAGTGGCTCATCCAGAGCAGAATGCTTGCATTTCTACAGAATTCATTTGTCACTCCTTTAACCCTGAAAGAAATCCAGCTTACACTCTCCAGTCACCTTGAATGGACAATCACTTACCCTAAACAAACCTCAACCATTTTAGGCATTATGTACAACACATACATGATATTCACTCCTTTCACCAAGAATATAAACACAAAAGCAACTCACAAAGAATTGCCCTCAGAACAGTAACTGGCATGTAGACAAGTCAAAGAATCCCAGAAGCTGTATAAACAATTAATCCACTGCACTCAGAACTATGCCTTTCCTGCCTGGTTGTCCACCCTTGGAAAAGCAAGTATAAGAAAGCTGCTAACCAACAAAATACTGCAGTCAGAACAATCACTGACTGCAGCAGTCACAAATGCTCACCTACATAATGAAACAAAGATTCTCCCAAATGATTCCATCTCAACATGTGGAAGATGTTTTAGCCCCAACACCAGTGATGTGGAATGGGAAAGACTTTTTAGATAACATTGATTTATTTAGGAAATGTATTAACAGGCTCCAGGTTCTGATGAAATTTCTCCATATGTACTGAAGAGATGAGCAGTAAAGTAAGGTAAACCTCTGGAAATACTGTTCAAGATGTCACTGGAGAGAGGCAAGATGCCATGGATATGGTGCGAGCATCACAACCTAGCTGTAAGAAAAGAGACTGGGAAGAGGCACTGAACCACAGACTTGTCTCGCTAACAAGAGTGGTCTGCAGGAGCAACTGGATGACTTTCTGTAAAGGAGAAATTACCTGTTCAGAAACAGCATGGTTTTAGGGAAAGCAGGTCATGTGTAACAAACCTCGTAGATTCTATTTTAGACAAAAGGGGAAGGCTGAATGGACTGTTTGTATTTGGACTTTCAGAAAGTATTTAATACTGTACTGCTTTGGAGGCTGATTAAGGAGCTGGATCACAAGGCAGGAATAAGGGGAAAACCACTATTGATGTATTATGCCAATGGATGAAAACAAAGGATGCATGTCAGAGTAGCCTTCTCCAAATGGATGGAAGTGACTTGCTCTATTGAAGGTTTGGACTTTTGCCAGAATATGTTTGCAGATCATGCAAAAGTCATGAAGGAAGTGAAAAGGAGGATTGCATTACCTTACAAGGTGACCTAAACAGACTTCAAAGTTTGGTTGATACATGGGTGATGAAATTCTACCTGAGCAAATATAAAGCAATAGATATGGGATAAAGTGAAAGAAGGCCTCACTATGATCATTATTTAGCAAGAAATAAGCTTCTGGATTCTGACTGCAATGTAGTACCATATTAGGAGAATAGTTAAGGAAACAACCTGTCTGTTGGCAATTATTAGATTAATTTTCAAGCTCAGTATATGGCTAAGGAAATATTTACCAAGCTATTCATATCCTAATTAAGATCAAAATTAGAATATGCTTCTCGATTTTGGTCACCACACACAACAAAGCACAAAGAGATAAAGAAGATTCACAGAAGGGCAACAAAGATAGTATCAGAATTAAGAGAAAGTTATTGGGAAAGGCTAGATGATTTAGAATTGCCCACTTTAGGAGAGAAGAGTGAGGGGTGACCTGATCACAACCTTTGAGTTCTGAAAACAGTTTGATGACATGAACAGTGAATACTTTTTGAGAAATGTAGGAATAAGATAACCAGGATACGTAACACGAAGTTAAACAAGGAACTTGTCAAAAGAAAAAATGTAAAGTACATTTATAGCACAAGAATGAAACAGAATAATAGATTTAAGGTGTTTGATAATGTTTAAGTGTTAGGAGCGTATGATTTTAAAACTCCCTTCCCTGATGGTTAAAATAGGTAATTACACACTCACTTGTCACCCTTATATTTGTCACTGACACTGTTCATGGATACAACTGAGGCAGATGTACACACCCATCCACCTTTAATCATACTCGCTTATCCATTTTCACCCTCATCACATTCTTACTTGCCTACCCATCATATCTGTGCTTGTTTAATCCAGCCCACAGACTGAAATCCTTCTTCCCAAACCCATCCAATCTTTCACATGCAGGTATTAACCTACAGCTGTTCTTGATATTGACACCCTAACCTACATGCTAGTATCTTCCTAAATTAGGAACGATGAATTGATACTGTAATTATTATTAAGTGCTCTGTACAAAGTATGTAAGTAAATGTAAAGGAAGTAGATATTACCAAGTCAGAAAGTTGAATTGCAGAATGAAAACAGGGGATAAAACAAATGTATACCCCTTCCACTCCAACATTTCCAGGTTTTGGTATCAAACAAATATTCATTGATGTCTAAAATAAATGCTAAGGAGTGACCCACCAATTCATGTAATATTGTCAAAATTGAATTGAGTTTTTCTTTTAAAAGTGTTCATGTTTCATAATGTTTTCATATATGATAGTCTGTGTTCTTGTGACGGTTATTGTGCAGTTGCTTTCCCCTCAGAAACATCACACTGAAGAGCCACGAATGAAAGTCCTTGAACTTGCAAAGTTAACTTGCCATCTCCTGACTTATTGAGGCTTATTAATCTTGCTAATGATCAGAGCCTTTTTTAATTGGAAGTCAGATGTAGTTAAAACATTGTTATGTAGTTACTAAAAAAAAGGAAAAACTGGAGTATAATCTCATCAAAGGTTCTCAATGAAAAACAAGCAGAGTGGGTTTGTCTTGGTAGCAGATAACTAAAAAGTCTTAGTTTTTAGTTTATGGTGTTTAGTGTGTATGATTATGGCATGGTTGATATAAGACAAGTTCTAGGGAGCTTAAAACACCAGTTAAAGTGCATATGAAAGAAAAATATTTAATGCTAGTGGGAAGGCACAAAATTACTTTTTAGCCTTTCAAACTTCCCCCAGATATTTACTATCATAATTGTTCTTTTATAATTATTTTTTCATCTTTGGCAGTAGAGCCGACTTTTTTGCAGCACAATGCAAATAGTTAGGTAGCTAAGCTTGACTGATATAAATAGACAGTTGTGAATCAAAGATTGGATGCTATAAGACACTAGATGAAAAGGATGATACCAGCAACAATAGTGAAGAAGTGAAGCTCTGTTGACTCATGCTGTTTTGGATATTTAGCGAAGTTGGCAGAGTTACTTTCACCAATAGGTTTAATTGTTGTCCAATGCTATTATGAATAATGCACTAACTTTACCATAGCTGGACTATAGCACCATGTGGCTGTTGTGGAGTGTTGTTTTAGGTACTGTGATGGTTTCAGTGCGGATTACCAAGAAATTCAGGTTGCAAGAAACAGTTAAGCTTATTTTTCACAAGTGAGTCTTATAGTTTTGTAGCAGATGGGAACTTTATTCTTTACCATTGAGATGCTCAGTTACAAAGCTTTTTCTCATTAATTTAGGCCCCATATTTATCATGTATTGAACTGTTGAATGTTTTAAACTCAATATTACATTATTAAATGTCAGGAATATTGTAGTTATGTCATGCTCTACTACACAGAATAATAGAATGGTTATCTTGGCAGTAAACTTTCTTACAGTTATCAGCTGAAGTTAATTGATTAATGAACATTCTTGTGCCAATGGAATAAATGATGATATCAAGCAACTCTTGTATCACTAGCATTTAGTTAAAACTGAAATGTTTAAGATGACCAGTCGCTTTAATACCCTGGGTGGTCCAAACGATATACATTTCTTCAGGTACATAATAGTCAAGTCTGATATATTCTGACAAGTATTATATTTGGATACCTGTGAAATATTGATAAAAAAGTTCTTGATTACTGGAATGGAAAGAGCTTAGAAATTTCTCCAGTGCAAAGAGGAATGAAACACTTAAAGCTGCAGTGATAAAACTGTATAACTAATGTACCTTCATATCTGTGGTACCATTGATTATCGCGGAACATGAGTTTTGATTTTATATCGATTCATCTGTAATTTACTTTTGGGTATATTTGAAGGGATAGTAGTTCCAGCAATTTATATGGTTGCAAGGCATGGGCTATAGATAGGGTTATACAGAGGAGGGTGGATGTGTTGGAAATGAGATGTTTGAGGACAGTATGTGGTGTAAGGTGGTTTGATCAAGTAAGTAATGAAAGGGTAAGAGAGGTGTGTGGTGATAAAAAGAGTGTGGGTGAGAGAGCAGAAGAGGGTGTTTTGAAATGGTTTGGTCACATGGAGAGAATGAGTGAGAAAAGATTGACCAAGAGGATATATGTGTCAGAGGTGGAGGGAACGAGGAGAAGTGGGAGACCAAATTGGTGATGGAAGGATGGAGTGAAAAAGATTTTGAGCGATCGGGGCATGAACATACAGGAGGGTGAAAGGCATGCAAGGAATAGAGTGAATTGGGACAATTGGTATACTAGGGTCAACATGCTGTCAGTGGATTGAACCAGGGCATATATATATATATATATATATATATATATATATATATATATATATATATATATATATATATATATATATATATTTTTTTTTTTTTTTTTTTTTTCGCTGTCTCCCGCGTTTGCGAGGTAGCGCAAGGAAACATATATATATATATATATATATATTATGTCTGGGGAGTAAAGTCAGGGGTTAGTGAGAGGACAAGAGCAAGGGAAGGAGTAGCAATACTCCTGAAACAGGAGTTGTGGGAGTATGTGATAGAGTGTAAGAAAGTAAATTCTCGATTAATATGGGTAAAACTGAAAGTTGATGGAGAGAGGTGGGTGATTATTGGTGCATATGCACCTGGGCATGAGAAGAAAGATCAAGAGAGGCAAGTGTTTTGGGAGCAGCTGAATGAGTGTGTTAGTGGTTTTGATGCACGAGATCAGGTTATAGTGATGGGTGATTTGAATGCAAAGGTGAGTAATGTGGCAGTTGAGGGAATAATTGGTATACATGGGGTGTTCAGTGTTGTAAATGGAAATGGTGAAGAGCTTGTAGATTTATGGGCTGAAAAAGGACTGATGATTGGGAATACCTGGTTTAAAAAGCGAGATATACATAAGTATACTTATGTAAGTAGGAGAGATGGCCAGAGAGCGTTATTGGATTACGTGTTAATTGACAGGCGTGCAAAAGAGAGACTTTTGGATGTTAATGTGCTGAGAGGTGCAACTGGAGGGATGTCTGATCATTATCTTGTGGAGGCTAAGGTGAAGATTTGTATGGGTTTTCAGAAAAGAAGAGTGAATGTTGGGGTGAAGAGGGTGGTGAGAGTAAGTGAGCTTGAGAAGGAGACCTGTGTGAGGAAGTACCAGGAGAGACTGAGTACAGAATGGAAAAAGGTGAGAACAATGGAAGCAAGGGGAGTGGGGGAGGAATGGGATGTATTTAGGGAATCAGTGATGGATTGCGCAAAAGATGCTTGTGGCATGAGAAGAGTGGGAGGTGGGTTGATTAGAAAGGGTAGTGAGTGGTGGGATGAAGAAGTAAGAGTATTAGTGAAAGAGAAGAGAGAGGCATTTGGACGATTTTTGCAGGGAAAAAATGCAATTGAGTGGGAGATGTATAAAAGAAAGAGACAGGAGGTCAAGAGAAAGGTGCAAGAGGTGAAAAAAAGGGCAAATGAGAGTTGGGGTGAGAGAGTATCATTAAATTTTAGGGAGAATAAAAAGATGTTGTGGAAGGAGGTAAATAAAGTGCGTAAGACAAGGGAGCAAATGGGAACTTCAGTGAAGGGCGCAAATGGGGAGGTGATAACAAGTAGTGGTGATGTGAGAAGGAGATGGAGTGAGTATTTTGAAGGTTTGTTGAATGTGTTTGATGATAGAGTGGCAGATATAGGGTGTTTTGGTCGAGGTGGTGTGCAAAGTGAGAGGGTTAGGGAAAATGATTTGGTAAACAGAGAAGAGGTAGTGAAAGCTTTGCGGAAGATGAAAGCCGGCAAGGCAGCAGGTTTGGATGGTATTGCAGTGGAATTTATTAAAAAAGGGGGTGACTGTATTGTTGACTGGTTGGTAAGGTTATTTAATGTATGTATGACTCATGGTGAGGTGCCTGAGGATTGGCGGAATGCGTGCATAGTGCCATTGTACAAAGGCAAAGGGGATAAGAGTGAGTGCTCAAATTACAGAGATATAAGTTTGTTGAGTATTCCTGGTAAATTATATGGGAGGGTATTGATTGAGAGGGTGAAGGCATGTACAGAGCATCAGATTGGGGAAGAGCAATGTGGTTTCAGAAGTGGTAGAGGATGTGTGGATCAGATGTTTGCTTTGAAGAATGTATGTGAGAAATACTTAGAAAAGCAAATGGATTTGTATGTAGCATTTATGGATCTGGAGAAGGCATATGATAGAGTTGATAGAGATGCTCTGTGGAAGGTATTAAGAATATATGGTGTGGGAGGAAAGTTGTTAGAAGCAGTGAAAAGTTTTTATCGAGGATGTAAGGCATGTGTACGTGTAGGAAGAGAGGAAAGTGATTGGTTCTCAGTGAATGTAGGTTTGCGGCAGGGGTGTGTGATGTCTCCATGGTTGTTTAATTTGTTTATGGATGGGGTTGTTAGGGAGGTAAATGCAAGAGTTTTGGAAAGAGGGGCAAGTATGAAGTCTGTTGGGGATGAGAGAGCTTGGGAAGTGAGTCAGTTGTTGTTCACTGATGATACAGCGCTGGTGGCTGATTCATGTGAGAAACTGCAGAAGCTGGTGACTGAGTTTGGTAAAGTGTGTGGAAGAAGAAAGGTAAGAGTAAATGTGAATAAGAGCAAGGTTATTAGGTACAGTAGGGTTGAGGGTCAAGTCAATTGGGAGGTGAGTTTGAATGGAGAAAAACTGGAGGAAGTGTAGTGTTTTAGATATCTGGGAGTGGATCTGGCAGCGGATGGAACCATGGAAGTGGAAGTGGATCATAGGGTGGGGGAGGGGGCGAAAATTCTGGGGGCCTTGAAGAATTTGTGAAAGTCAAGAACATTATCTCGGAAAGCAAAAATGGGTATGTTTGAAGGAATAGTGGTTCCAACAATGTTGTATGGTTGCGAGGCGTGGGCTATGGATAGAGTTGTGCGCAGGATGGATGTGCTGGAAATGAGATGTTTGAGGACAATGTGTGGTGTGAGGTGGATTGATCGAGTGAGTAACGTAAGGGTAAGAGAGATGTGTGGAAAAAAAAAGAGCGTGGTTGAGAGAGCAGAAGAGGGTGTTTTGAAGTGGTTTGGGCACATGGAGAGGATGAGTGAGGAAAGATTGACCAAGAGGATATATGTGTCGGAGGTGGAGGGAGCAAGGAGAAGAGGGAGACCAAATTGGAGGTGGAAAGATGGAGTGAAAAAGATTTTGTGTGATCGGGGCCTGAACATGCAGGAGGGTGAAAGGAGGGCAAGGAATAGAGTGAATTGGAGCGATGTGGTATACCGGGGTTGACGTGCCGTCAGTGGATTGAATCAAGGCATGTGAAGCGTCCGGGGTAAACCATGGAAAGCTGTGTAGGTATGTATATTTGCGTGTGTGGACGTATGTATATACATGTGTATGGGGGAGTTGGGCCATTTCTTTCGTCTGTTTCCTTGCGCTACCTCGAAAACGCGGGAGACAGCGACAAAGTATAAAAAAAAAAAAAAAAAAAAATATATATTATCCCTGGGGATAGGGGAGAAAGAATACTTCCCACGTATTCCCTGCGTGTCGTAGAAGGCGACTAAAAGGGGAGGGAGTGGGGGGCTGGAAATCCTACCCTCTCAATTTTTTTTAATTTTCCAAAAGAAGGAACAGAGAAGGGGGCCAGGTGAGGATATTCCCTCAGTGGCCCAGTTCTCTGTTCTTAACGCTACCTCGCTAACGCGGGAAATGGCGAATAGTTTGAAAAAAAAAAAAAAAATATATATATATATATATATATATATATATATATATATATATATATATATATATATATATATACATGAGCAAGACAGTAGTAGGTGACCATACAACACCCTTGGGGTGTTTGTACTTGGCCATGGCCTGAGACGAACAGATTCTTTGTAGATAGAAATAAGAGAGAAGTGTGAGGGGGGAAAAAGCTTTAACGAAGGGAGCTTGTAGGCCAGTGTCCTGTGCCAGACCCTGTCAAAAATTGATGGTACGACTCATGACGCCTCAAAATCTTACAAAGCGAGAATGGTCGGATGCAAGCTTTGCAGAAGACGATATCGCCGGTGTATTTCCTGCCTCTCTGGGATTGACATATTGGAGATCAAAAGAGAAGATTGTGATGTTAGAATGAAGAAAATGAAAACTGAGTAGAGTATTTGAGGCTTTAAAGATAGGAGAATTAATTGAAAAAAAAAATAGTATTAAAATGGTCATGTATGTTTGTGATGGGTTATAACCATTGTCTTTCGAAGTTGACGAAGGATCACTATTGGACATACTTGAAGCAGACGAGTAAGCTCGGGAGCATTCACAAAACACAAGGAGCAAATGAGACAAAATATTCGGACACCTTTTGAAAAGAGTACATCAAAGGGGAGCGGTCTTATAAAGACTTTAAGAGTGGGCTTCAGGTTAGGACTCCTGTAATAACTTTAGTGATTTCCGGTGAACTAATGTTTTAATGGTTCCGAAGGCCAGCTGTCACTTCTCAAACATTGTCGGAGACAATGACTCAAACGTTTTCCCCCACCATGTCGCAAAGCAAAATTCATTTCACCTTCATACGATGAATTGACAACCTTACTTTCGAATGATTTTGATGTATTTGCCTTAAATCTAAAGGCATTTATGATCCCTTTGTTGTTAAAGCATTCTATGAAATATATATTGAAAAATCGTATTGTCCAGATTAATTAAAATGAATTTCATTTCCCCTATTTTTTTTTATTTTTTTTTTAGTCACGAAGCTATGAGATCAATTCCAGGGTCAAGTCTATTTTTATTTTATATTTTTCAGAATCATTAGATGGTAGTAGGATCTGATTGTGATCCTCTGGCAAAACCTGATTCAATCCACCTCCCACATGGGAGGTAGAGAATTTGCTGTTGATTGGAAGTGTCACCATCTGAGGTACTGTTCACTGCTGACAGTGTGGCCATCTGAGGTACTGTTCACTGCTGACAGTGTGGCTATCTGAGGTACTGTTCACTGCTGACAGTGTGGCCATCTGAGGTACTGTTCACTGCTGACAGTGTGGCCATCTGAGGTACTGTTCACTGCTGACAGTGTGGCTATCTGAGGTACTGTTCACTGCTGACAGTGTGGCCATCTGAGGTACTGTTCACTGCTGACAGTGTGGCTATCTGAGGTACTGTTCACTGCTGACAGTGGGGCCATCTGAGGTACTGTTCACTGCTGACAGTGTGGCCATCCGAGGTACTATTCACTGCTGACAGTGTGGCCATTCGTGGTACTGTTCCCTCCTGACAGTGTGGCCATTCGTGGTACTGTTCCCTCCTGACAGTGGGGTCATCTGAGTCACTTTTGCCTGCTGATGGAGCGGCCTTTCGAGTCACTGTTAAATGCTGGGAGTGTGGTCATCCAAGTGTCTTGTTGCCTGTTGGAAAAGGTATTGCGTAAAACGTTTTCGTATTGTACCTTACCTGTGTGTGTGTGTGTGTGTGTGTGTGTGTGTTGGATGGGGGTAAGGATGGATCCACCTCACCAGGCGAGGGGCACCAGGACTCAGGATACATGACAAGGACAGGAAACATGATGGCCTGTGGCGTTTTTTTTTTTTTTTTTTTGGTCCAAATCAGACCTAATGTGGTCGTTGAAACAGGGTAGTGAAACAGAAGGTCCAAACCTCCTCCATGCACCACCACATCTCCCTCCGGCTCAACTGCAGGTAGGGAAAAGATAAGATTTATATACCAATGTAGTACGGAGGAAGGGGAGTGGGAGAGATAAAGAGCGGAATTCTGAAAAAAAAAAAGGTAAATGATAGAATATTGAAGTAAAAGACAAAGGGTGATAAATTAATATAATTACATAGTGATAACATATATTACTTAAGTATTTGTTTAGCCGTGATATGATGGGATCACAGGTTTTTTGCCTCTACAGTATCTGGTCACAGTTTATACCAATATTCAACCCTTCTGTAAGTGGGGGGTAAAAAAATGGCCTACTTTGCTATTACATCTCCCTTTTATCTCCCTGCAGTTGTGCCTGGTCACCGAATCTCTGTGTAACGCTAGGATGCGCAGCCCTGTCACTCCTGGGGGTCACATTAATACATCACAAGCTTTGGGCCAAAGAATGTACACGTCGTAATGCCAAATCCTATATTGCCCTAATCCTCTGCCTCGAAAATAATGATTGTCTTTTAGCCACAGAGCCTTGCCGTCGACCAGTCTATAGCCGTCGAATGTTTTGACTTGTTTGAGATAGACGAGATGCAAATTGCTAGATGCAAAGGCGAATAGATATACATTAAAGTAGCGGCCATCTCACGCAAAGTACGGCATGGAGACTGATCCTGAGGTAAGCAAAATGAATAGTTAGTAGTTTAATGATAAGTTTTTGCCCAATTATCAATTAAGGTATTCCGGGCTGCACACTGTGAGGGAAAGAGCCCTCTGGTTGTTGACGAAATTTTTGTGTCATTCCCGAAGTTTAATTTAGGGCTTTAAAAACTTCTCTCTGATCCTTTCCCTTGGAAAGGGAATTGATTATTTTGGGTCTCTTGAGTCTTTCCCCATATGGCATATTTCTGACTGCTCGGGTGTAGGTAGGCATGAGGGTGGGTTTCCTTTCACCAGGTGAGGCTGGCCACACCAGGTCACAAAACCCAACACCTCTGGCTTCATCAAACCCAGGTTTTTTTTTCTGAGTTTTGGTCAACCACGGATTTCGCTTGTATACCCCATCAAAACCATACTCTTTTTTAATTGGTTTATCGTTTTACTGTTGAGATAACTACCAATTATGCGATCGGGTTTCCCCTCCGTCTGTTGGACAGGAGTAGACATATGTTGCACCTGGTATATATATATATGGAAGAGGATCAACACAGGAAAGGAGAACGGGAAATGGTACAGCAAAATGTAGATTCTAAGGTCTGTAGCGGGATTCTTAAAAAAAGATTTGCATGTCTTGCACTCAGCTGGAATTAATCAATATTTCCACAAGGAAGTGGTGGACCTAGTCTAACCAATATGATCGTATGAACAGGCCATGATGGACAGTAAGGGGGGATAGACAGCGTACCACCTGGACTGCCTAGTGAGATGCCCCTGGATCGATTTCGCAGCGTCGTGAAGGGCTAGGATGTGGTCGTGCTGTGCCATTGGCCCACAGTAGGTGTCTACAAGTACCTTTAGATGTTGGAGCAGTGTAGGGAAAGAACATTGTGGCTCGTCGATCGTCCTGGGGTACGTTGACCATCTACCGTTCTTTGTGGCCCGGGTTCGATTCTCAGGCACGCACTCACCTGGTGAAATAGTTGAGACTGATTTATATAGGAACATGACGTGTTCTGATGTATATATATATATATATATATATATATATATATATATATATATATATATATATAGTACCCTAAGTCAGGTAACCAATTCATCGATCATTTCTATTGGAAAGGATGAACAGCTGTGTTGACTGAGAACAGACCGCCATGCTCCGGACTCTAACCTAATGCGGGTTCGAACCCGGGCGGCCCGTGAATGCTCTCCACTTAACCATTTCAATAAGTTGCGCGAATGATTTTTAATTCCGGGTGAATTCACTGATGCCTATAGTAAAAAAAAAGAAAAAAAAAAATCTGTTGATATGGGCAAGACGGTAAGAGCAACGTAGTATCCACTGTGTTCATCCTGACTTTGCATATCAAGTTTGAAATGAGAGGAAGAGGGAGAGAGAGAGAGAGAGAGAAGAAAGATAAAAGGTTTATCAGAATGAAATGGAATTCGACAGGGAAGTAATAAACTTCGAACTGACCTTGTATTTTCAGGGCATGATGGGAGTTGGCAAGGAAGGAAGGGTGGAAGGGTGGGTGGGTGGCTACATTCCCTTTAGGTAGGTAGAGTTGGGCGTGTGTGAGTGGGTGTTGGTGTGGGGCAGTTGGAGCCAGGCAAGGGCCCCCCTAGGTGCAAGGATGAGCACCCCGGAACTGTGGGACGGGTGTGTTGACCCGTGTGGGTGACAGTCATGTTGGACAACACCGTGCTAGGACCCGGGACCCGGATTACGGCCACCACACACACAGAAATAGACCATATAAATGGATCGTTCGGCACACACACACACCTGGCCCTTTCCCACAGGCTAATAGTTAGAATCCACACATACATATATATATTTGGAAAAAAAAAAAGAGTTGATACCCAGAAATATACATTTTTAGGTTAATTCAATAATAGATTAATGGGTTTGATTACCTATAAACCACAGGTATATCACTGCGAGTTTATTAACACATATGACAACCGGGATAAAATAAAAACGTTTAGTTACAAAGACTGGCTTCATATAGCAGGAGCCACTGGTGGCTACAGATAGATACAGCTGGACCAGTGGTGGCTACGTATAGATATAGCTGGAGCAGTTGTTGCTACGTATAGATATAGCAGGAGCCAGTGGTGGCTATAGATGGCTATAGCAGGACCAGTGGTGGTTGCAGATAGCTATAGCAGGAGCCAGTGGTGACAACAGATAACTGCAGCAGGAACCAGTAGTGGCAACAGATAACTACAGCAGGAACCACTGATGACAACAGATAACTACAACAGGAACCAGTGATGACAACAGATAACTACAACAGGAACCAGTGGAGGAGAATCTAACAGATAACTACAACAGGAACCAGTGATGACAACAGATAACTACAACAGGAACCAGTGGGAAGAGAATCTAACAGATAACTACAACAGGAACCAGTGGGAGGAGAATCTAACAGATAACTACAACAGGAACCAGTGGGAAGAGAATCTAACAGATAACTGCAACAGGAACCAGTGGGAGGAGAATCATTTCATTGATTGGAATAAAACACTTGGAAAGTCGTGGTGTCGTTGACCGAGACAGGAGCGGGAGCGTTCGTGGCTCAGGCAATGGATGGTATCACTTTGCCACATGTTATCGTACATCTTATCCCTCACCTGGTACCACCAACTGTACACAATGGTCGACACCTTCAACGTATTGAGTTATATCACATGATGAAAAACCTGTACCACAGAAAGCTTGTTTTAAAAGCCGATGGCTAAAGAAAAAAAGGTTTTGAAACGCCCGAAGTTTATTTATTTGATTTCAGAAATAACAAGCATTTACACTAAGATCAAGATCAAGAGAATTATGTTCTCAACATTTGTTTAGCAGGGAGAGAGTATATTCAGTTGAACATTAGCGTTGTTAGTTGGTTAGTTGAAGGCAAGAGGAGAGGAGGTGGCCATCATGCAGTAGGCTACGACGAAGTAACACCAGCCAGCCAGCCAGTCAGCTACCCTGACTACATCAGCCAGTCAGTCAGCCACTCAGGCGCCCTGACTACACCAGCCAGCCAGCCAGCCAGCCAGTCAGGCGCCCTGACTACATCAGCCAGTCAGGCAGTCAGCCACTCAGGCGCCCTGACTACATCAGCCAGCCAGTCAGTCAGCCACTCAGGCGCCCTGATTACATCAGCCAGTCAGCCAGTTAGGCGCCCTAACTACATCAGCCAGCCAGCCAGTCAGCCAGTTAGGCGCCCTGACTACATCAGCCAGCCAGTCAGCCAGTCAGCCACTAAGGCGCTCTGACTACATGCTGGTGGTCATTCATGGAAAATTCATCGCATCGTAGACGTTCTGTGGAATGCCAGAGGGGTGTAGACGCTACGTGGAATGCAGACATTCCATGAGAGGTAGGAAATTACCAGCCATATTGTAAGACTAGGGGAAGATAAGGTAAACTTTATAGACACTGTGGATAAGCCTCATATTGTAAGACTAGGGAAAGATGAGGTAAACTTTATGGACACTGTGAGGAAGCCTCATATTGTAAGACTAGGGAAAGATGAGGTAAACTTTATGGACACTGTGGGTAAAGCCTCATATTGTAAGACTAGGGAAAAGATGAGGTAAACTTTATGGACACTGTGGGTAAGCCTCATATTGTAAGACTAGGGAAAAGATGAGGTAAACTTTATGGACACTGTGGGTAAGCCTCATCAAGTATGGGTGTTGCTACTTACAGAGGTGAGGGACGAAGGGAGAGAGGCGGAAGAAAATTTCTTAATGATGTTTTTCGAAAGAGAAAAAGATTGGTTTTTTATTTTTGTAACATCTCCGTTCCTGCATTATGTAGGTTTGTTAAGTATTTGTTATTACTCAGCTGTACATGAGGGGGAATGGTGATTCACATGCATTTTGTATTGACACAGCGTTTTCAATTCCCCAGCTGTGGTCACATTTACTTCATCATGACCTTGCTTGTTGCTGAAGACTTGGTCCCTCACGATCCACCGTACGCTTCTCAGGCCAAACCTGCAGCTGTGTGTGTCCTCATGTTCCTCCCGCCCGTGAGTACCCGAGAACTGCCTTGAGTCGTCGTCTTCGTCGTCAGGGCCTCATGGAGATTCACATGTAGTTATGGTGTCTCAACTTTGTCCTCTGTCTGTCCTCTGCTCGGGCTGTGGTACGCTTTCTTTTTGTTTTCCTTGACACACTTCCAGCAGGTCTCCGTGGCTCTTCAAGTGAGGAGACCAGACCAGATTAAGACGAATATACGTCTTGTATATTATTTTGAACAGTTCACCGTCCATATATTTGAGGAGGATTTTGACACGAGCCAAAAAAGTACAGTCTTCACCAGTCTTCACACATGTTATCCTGGTGACAAGTTGGGTCTAATGTCAAAATGTTCAGTCCCTCAGAGCACGAGACTTTCAGTTTATATCTCCCGTTATGATACCTTCTGACTTTACATTTCTAGTCCTTTATTTTGGCTAGTGCTGCAACTCTTTCTGATTCCTTTATGATCTCATCATCATCACCAGGAAGGATTTTTGATAAGAATCTACTTTGTTTAGCAAAGCATTACCTCAAGACCAGAAACAGTATTGGTCCCAGCAGTGAACCTTGTCACCTTCGCTCCGCTTGACACAGAAGGATTCCCTCTATCCTGTGGTCTCTGTTCCCCCGGACGACTGTTTTCATTCAGACTCAGATTCAAAGACAATCTGAAGATCTTTTTCAATGTCTGACTTTGAGACGAAGCAGAATCATCCTCAAAACACAAATGAATCTGCTCTTTTCATCTACGTCGATCTATACAACTTGGGACTGAGTTGCTTTTGAAGTTTGTGTGTGTGTGTGTGGGTTTTGACGCAGAGAGAGAGAGAGAGAGAGAGAGAGAGAGAGAGAGAGAGAGAGAGAGAGAGAGAGCAAGAGGCTGTCATACACCACTTTCAAAACAACACCGAGGGTTTTCATAACCAAAAAGAAAAAAGACAAAAACACTGTAGATCTTTATCGTCCAGTCACGGCTCAGCAGGCAGGCCACCACCAGGGTCTGGTCTGCCCAGATGCACTCACAAGCAGACTGAGGTCCAGCTACAGGAATCTGCTCGTAACATTCGTCACAGCTCCACTGATGCAACAGCAGACGTCTTGTGACAGTGGCTGTGAACGCTACAGCAACTGGTTATCTGTCTAAACCAACAACTCAATGGCAGTACGACAGAATCCATCCTAAATGAAGAAAACAAGATTTAACAAGTTTTGTTTTGCATCATCCCCAGGCACTCTGCCTGGAAATATAAAATATGTTGCCCCACTCGATCCTGAATATGTGATGGGGGGTCGCTGGCGTCCAACAACACCACACCACACGGGAGCTCATAACCCCGTGGGCGGCCGTACGACCAACACTCTCCTCCATCACGACATTAACCAACGCGTTAAGGAACGTTACAAGGGGCTGGACCATCAGGTGGCCGAAGGCTTGGTTACTCCTGCTTGGAGATGTAGCTAGAATGAGAGGTAAGAAGAAGCCAGTGATGAACCTGTATGTTGATTGGGTGTACCGGGTGAAGACTCTTGGTTTTCCGCTGCTCACGTATGATCCTGTCGACTGTTATCAAACTTTTAAGTTTTCTGATTAAGCGACCGATGACGAGGGGCTTCGTTCTCGATCTCATGGCCAACGATTCCTTGGAGGTCGTTGGAGATATTGTTGGTGTTCTTGGAGATGTTAGCGATGTCTGCTGCGAGGTCCAGTATCGCTACGTTATTGTTGTCTGCTGCGAGGTCCAGCATCGCTATGTTTGTGTTGTCTGCTGTGAGGTCCAACGTTGCTATTATGTTAGCGCTGTCTGTTGCGAGGTTCAGTTTCGCTATGGTAAGTTTGTCTTTTCTTTTTTTTTTATGTTGAAGGCCGGACCTTAATTGAAATGTAGAGAGAATTATGAAACGGGAAAAGAAAAACAGGAAAGTATTTGCGAATCTTTGAGAAAGCAAAAAACCTGTCTTTAAGATGTGCCAGGTCATAGTTACTGGGAAAGACATAGGAAGGTAGAGAGTTCCAAAGCTTCGACGTGTAGGGAAAGAAACAATTATGTCAAGAGGTGGAACACAGAACCGTCAAAGGAGCGACAAGAATTGTGAGCAGTTTTCGACAGAGAGATGGGTAGAAAACTGGGTCTTGGAGGCATTAAACTTGACTAGATGTCGCCTACCCCCACCAACACATTCCGTCCAAGTCTGAGTTTATTGAAGAAGTTGTGTCAAGACGAGATGAAGATCGAGTGAGAGAAGAGATGGAGCAGAATTGAAGGATGTGGATGAATGTAGTGTTGAGCCATCAGCGTATGAGTATATTGGTCTGTTTGTTGAGGTGAGGAAACAGTTGAAAAAAATAGGAGAAAAAGTGTAGGGGGCAGGACAGAACCTTGAGGAACACAGCTGTTGGTTGGAGAAAAGGGAGGGGGATGATCCATCATCAACAACCACAGAGATAGATCAGCCAGAGAGGAAGCTAGATATGAGGGAGCAAAGTGAGGGACACAGCTGTTGGTGGAGAAACGGGAGGAGGATGATCCATCATCAACAACCACAGAGATAGATCAGCCAGAGAGGAAGCTAGATATGAGGGAGCAAAGTGAGGGACACAGCTGTTGGTGGAGAAACGGGAGGAGGATGATCCATCATCAACAACCACAGAGATAGATCAGCCAGAGAGGAAGCTAGATATGACGGAGCAAAGTGAGGGAGGGAAGCCAAAAGAGATGAGAAGCTTAGAGATGAGACCCTGATGCCACACCAAGTCAAAAGCCCTTCGATATGTCAAGGGCAACTACACATGACTCCTCCAAATCTTTCATGGATGCTGACCAGGCATAAGTAAGATAGATAAGAACATCACCAGTGGATCTTCCCTCACGGAAGCCATCCTGGTGATCAGAGACAAGACTGTGATTTTCGAAGTGTTTAAGGATATGGTTAGCTGAGGAGGGATTCAAAGACTTTGGAAATGGGAGATGTCAAAGCAATAGTACGGTGATTAGCGGAACGTCAGAATGGTCACCCTTCTTTGGGATGGGATGTATCAATGCAGGCTTGTAAGGAGAAGGAAACGTTCTGGTTTTTTAAAACAGAAAAAAACCAGACGAGAAAGCAGAGGTATAAGTTCAGAGGCACAGTCTCCCAGTACACGGGGATGGCTGCCATCAGGACCATAAACAAACCTTGCTTGTGTTTAGAGCGGGGGAAGCGCTTTTCGGACACTCCGAAAAAGAGATTACGGGAAGAGGAATAGGATTAGTAAGAGGAGCTTCAGAGGGTGAAGGAATGTTGAAGAGTCATCCAAGATGGAGTTAGAGGAGAAACGGGAATCAAAGAAAGAGTTGCTTTGTCTGTGGGAGAGATAGCTATAGAGCCGTCAGAGCGGAAAAGTGGAGGAAAGGTAGAGCGACAGGAGGTGTTAAAGATGCCCTTAGCAGAAGACCCAGAAAGACTTATCAGTGGATGACGAGGAGAGGTTAGCGCACTTCTTTTGAATAAAGGAACGCCTCGCCTCACGGATAACGTGCTTGTAGCGATTACGAGCAGTGATACAAGCTGAATGGGAGCCAGAGGAAGAAGAGCTCAGTATCGCTATGTTAGCGTTGTCTGCTGCGAGGTCCAGTAACGCTATGTCAGCGTTATCTGCTGCGAGATCCAACATCGCTATGTTAACGTCTGCTATGAGGTCCGGTGTCGCTATGTTAGCTCTGTCTGCTTTGAGGTCCAGTATCCCTATGTTAGCTCTGTCTGCTGCGAGGTCCAGTACCCCTATGTTAGCGTTGTCTGCTGCAAGGTCCAGTATCACAATGTTAGATCTGTCTGCTACGAGCTAAAGTATCGCTATGTTAGCGTTGTCCGCTGCGAGGTCCAATATCGCCATGTTAGCTCTGTCTGCTGCGAGGTAAAATATCGCTATGTCAGTTCTGTCTGCTGCGAGGTAAAGTATCGCTATGTTAGCTCTGTCTGCTGCAAGGTCCACTATCGTTATGTTAGCTATGTCTGCTGCAAGGTAAATTATCGCTATGTTAGCTCTGTCTGCTGCAAGGTAAAGTATCGCTATGTTAGCTTTGTCTGCTGCAAGGTCCACTATCGCTATGTTAGCTCTGTCTGCTACGAGGTCCAATATCGCTATGTTAGCTCTGTCTGCTGCAAGGTAAAGTATCGCTATGTTAGCGTTGTCTGCTGCGAAGTCCACTCTCGCTACTGACAACACTATTCATCCAGAACCCCCACCTTCCATCCCACCCACCTCCCATTGTGAAGGACTGCCGTACTCCTACTGTTGGGAAGGAGAGAATAAAAAAGAAAGGGATAAAACAATTAATGGAACAAATCTTTTCCAATCTTTTCCTAACGTAACGTAGATTAATTCAGAAGTTGGGATTGTTTGAGCCAGTTCAATTTGTTGGGCTGTCAGGACGAGATAGAGTCGTTTGTTATGGAGGAGTTACGTGGGCGGAGCCTCGCGCTGACGTACCACACACTCAACAGCCAATGAGAGACGGTCGATGCTGACGTACCGCACGCTCACAGCCAATGAGAGACGGTCGATCCTTCAACCCGATCACGTATGGAAAATGAATTTATGAATACGGTGTTGTTGTTGTGTTGTTTTTCTAGGATAAAAAAAAAAATTCAATATTTGTATAGATATGTTTTCGTTTTCAAAACACACACACACACACACACACACACACACACATATATATATATATATATATATATATATATATATATATATATATATATATATATATATATATATATATATATATTTTTTTTTTTTATACTTTGTCGCTGTCTCCCGCGTTTGCGAGGTAGCGCAAGGAAACAGACGAAAGAAATGGCCCAAACCACCCCCATACACATGTATATACATACGTCCACACACGCAAATATACATACCTACACAGCTTTCCATGCTTTACCCCAGACGCTTCACATGCCCTGATTCAATCCACTGACAGCACGTCAACCCCGGTATACCACATCGCTCCAATTCACTCTATTCCTTGCCCTCCTTTCACCCTCCTGCATGTTCAGGCCCCGATCACACAAAATCTTTTTCACTCCATCTTTCCACCTCCAATTTGGTCTCCCTCTTCTCCTCGTTCCCTCCACCTCCGACACATATATCCTCTTGGTCAACCTTTCCTCACTCATTCTCTCCATGTGCCCAAACCATTCCAAAACACCCTCTTCTGCTTTCTCAACCACGCTCTTTTTATTTCCACACATCTCTCTTACCCTTACGTTACTCGATCAAACCACCTCACACCACACATTGTCCTCAAACATCTCATTTCCAGCACATCCATCCTCCTGCGCACCACTCTATCCATAGCCCGCGCCTCGCAACCATACAACATTGTTGGAACCACTATTCCTTCAAACATACCCATTTTTGCTTTCCGAGATAATATTCTCGACTTCCACACATTCTTCAAGGCTCCCAGAATTTTCGCCCCCTCCCCCACCCTATGATCCACTTCCGCTTCCATGGTTCCATCCGCTGCCAGATCCACTCCCAGATATCTAAAACACTTCACTTCCTCCAGTTTTTCTCCATTCAAACTCACCTCCCAATTGACTTGACCCTCAACCCTACTGTACCTAATAACCTTGCTCTTATTCACATTTACTCTTAACTTTCTTCTTTCACACACTTTACCAAACTCAGTCACCAGCTTCTGTAGTTTCTCACATGAATCAGCCACCAGCGCTGTATCATCAGCGAACAACAACTGACTCACTTCCCAAGCTCTCTCATCCCCAACAGACTTCATACTTGCCCCTCTTTCCCAAACTCTTGCATTCACCTCCCTAACAACCCCATCCATAAACAAATTAAACAACCATATATATATATATATATATATATATATATATATATATATATATATAGTCTGTATGGTACTGGAAAAGTTGATTAGAAAACCAATGGATGACTTTCTTCAAAGGTGAAATGACCTAAGTGGGTCAACCCGGTTTTAAGGGAAAAGAAGGTCATTTGCGACGAACCGCTTACATTTCTACGAGAGAGTGAGCTCTGTCGTAGACAAAATGGAATGCCGGGTAGAGTGTTAATATTTTGACCACCAGAAAGCATTTGACGCAGTACCCAACGGGAGATGGATTAAGAGGCTGGAATAACACACAGGGATAAGCGATAGATTCCTTCAATAGATCGGTTATCTTAGTGGAACAAAAGAGGCAAGTCGGAGCCATCTCCAGGTGGGTGGAGGTCACCAAGCGGGGTGCCCCGGGAGATCACCAGCGGGGTGCCCCGGGAGATCACCAGCGGGGTGCCCCGGGAGATCACCAGCGGGGTGCCCCGGGAGATCACCATTGGGGTGCCCCGGGAGATCACCAGTGGGGTGCCCCGGGAGATCACCAGCGGGGGTGCCCCGGGAGATCACCAGCGGGGGTGCCCCGGGAGATCACCAGCGGGGTGCCCCGGGAGATCACCAGCGGGGTGCCCCGGGAGATCACCAGTGGGGTGCCCCGGGAGATCACCAGTGGGGTGCCCCGGGAGATCACCAGCGGGGGTGCCCCGGGGGATCACCAGCGGGGGTGCCCCGGGAGATCACCAGCGGGGTGCCCCGGGAGATCACCAGCGAGGTGCCCCGGGAGGTCACCAGCGGGGTGCCCCGGGAGGTCACCAGCGGGGTGCCCCGGGAGGTCACCAGTGGGGTGGAGTGCCCCAGGAGATCACTAGCGGGGGTGCCCCGGGAGGTCACCAGCGGGGTGCCACGGGAGATCACCAGCAGGGTGCCACGGGAGGTCACCAGCGGGGTGCCCCGGGAGGCCACCAGTGGGGTGCCCCGGGAGGTCACCAGCTGGGTGCCCCGGGAGATCACCAGCGGGGTGCCCCGGGAAGTCACCAGCGGGGTGCCCCAGGACCGTCATTCTTCTTGCCCGATGTGAATGACTTCCATGAGTGTGTTGACAAGTGTTGCAAAAGTCACAGGGGGGAACTGAGCGGTGTGAGGGACTGCACCATTGTGCAAGGGGACCTAAACAGAGCAATGGTAAAGTACTAAGGATGGGACAAAGTGGACGAAGACCTCATCATGATCAAGTATCAAGTTCAGGCCCATTGGAACGCTACAATTACGGTATCTTACAGAAGCCAAACATCACCAAGATATAATGTATATGAACACGTAAATGCAAGACGATTGAAAGAACAATGTACCGTCGCAACAGCTCAAAATGATAAAGTTAAGTCTTGTATACCTACTTAAGTCTTGTTTGCCTACTTAAGTCTTGTTTGCCTACTTAAGTCTTGTTTGCCTACTTAAGTCTTGTTTGCCTACTTAAGTCTTGTTTGCCTACTTAAGTCTTGTATGCCTACTTAAGTCTTGTTTGCCTACTTAAGTCTTGTTTGCCTACTTAAGTCTTGTATACCTACTTAAGTCTTGTAAGCCTACTTAAGTCTTGTAAGCCTACTTAAGTCTTGTTTGCCTACTTAAGTTTTGTTTGCCTACTTAAGTCTTGTTTGCCTACTTAAGTCTTGTTTGCCTACTTAAGTCTTGTTTGCCTACTTAAGTCTTGTTTGCCTACTTAAGTCTTGTATACCTACTTAAGTCTTGTAAGCCTACTTAAGTCTTGTAAGCCTACTTAAGTCTTGTTTGCCTACTTAAGTCTTGTTTGCCTACTTAAGTCTTGTAAGCCTACTTAAGTCTTGTTTGCCTACTTAAGTCTTGTTTGCCTACTTAAGTCTTGTATACCTACTTAAGTCTTGTAAGCCTACTTAAGTCTTGTTTGCCTACTTAAGTCTTGTTTGCCTACTTAAGTCTTGTATACCTTCTTAAGTCTTGTTTGCCTACTTAAGTCTTGTACACCTACTTAAGTCTTGTTTGCCTACTTAAGTCTTGTTTGCCTACTTAAGTCTTGTTTGCCTACTTAAGTCTTGTATACCTTCTTAAGTCTTGTTTGCCTACTTAAGTCTTGTATACCTACTTAAGTCTTGTAAGCCTACTTAAGTCTTGTTTGCCTACTTAAGTCTTGTTTGCCTACTTAAGTCTTGTTTGCCTACTTAAGTCTTGTATACCTTCTTAAGTCTTGTTTGCCTACTTAAGTCTTGTATACCTACTTAAGTCTTGTAAGCCTACTTAAATCTTGTTTGCCTACTTAAGTCTTGTTTGCCTACTTAAGTCTTGTTTGCCTACTACTACACTGGCGTCAAAGTGATTAACTCCATCACGAGGCCCAATGAGACTCAAGACGGAAAAACCTTCCTTTGAAGGTTAACAAATACAGTCTACCACTTTCTTTCGATTGCCCTCCCCCCCACACACACACGAGACCTGTGACCCGTCGTTCTAATATCTTCACTGGGGAAGGACCACATCCTTGAGGCGTAGACATACCCTCCACTGGGAAGGACCACATCCTTGAAGCGTAGACATACCCTCCACTGGGAAGGACCACATCCTTGAAGCGTAGACATACCCTCCACTGGGAAGGACCACATCCTTGAGGCGTAGACATACCCTCCACTGTGGAAGGACCACATCCTTAAGGCGTAGACATACCCTCCACTGGGAAGGACCACATCCTTGAAGCGTAGACATACCCTCCACTGGGGAAGGACCACATCCTTGAGGCGTAGACATACCCTCCACCCTGCAGGAGGTGCGTCCCAATGACCAATAACAGAGAGGCTGTTTTCATCCAAGGATTTACTCCCTCCTTCATCATCATCCACCAGCGAACAGGTCAAGAAGTCAGGAGGTCGAGGTCATCTATCCGTTCCAACCATTACGGCAGGGGAGGTCCAATGTGGCTGACCTCACGGCAGTGGAAGTCCCATGTGGCTGACCTCACGGCAGGGGAAGTCCCATGTGGCTGACCTCACGGTAGGGGAGGACCCATGTGGCTGACCTCACGGCAGGGGAGGACCCATGTGGCTGACCTCACGGCAGGGGAGGTCCAATGTGGCTGACCTCACGGCAGGGGAGGTTCAATGTGGCTGACCTCACGGCAGAGGAGGTCCCATGTGGCTGACCTCACGGCAGGGGAGGTGCCATATGGCTGACCTCACGGCAGAGGAGGTCCAATGTGGCTGACCTCACGGCAGGGGAGGTCCAATGTGGCTGACCTCACGACAGAGGAGGGACCCATGTGGCTGACCTCACGTGAGGCAGGGGAGGATCCATGTGGCTGGCCTCACGTGAGGCAGGGGAGGTGCCATGTGGCTGACCTCACGTGAGGCAGGGGAGGGTCCATGTGGCTGACCTCACGTGAGGCAGGGGAGGGTCCATGTGGCTGACCTCACGTGAGGCAGGGGAGGGTCCATGTGGCTGACCTCACGGCAGAGGAGGACTCTTGTGGCTGACCTCACGGCAGGGGAGGTCCAATGTGGCTGACCTCACGTGAAGCAGGGGAGGTGCCATGTGGCTGACCTCACGTGAGGCAGGGGAGGTGCCATGTGGCTGACCTCACACGTGAGGTCTGAGGACCTACATGGACAGGGCTTAGTGTCCTTCCCTCCTCCCCTCGTCGCCAGGTTATCTGTGTTCGTATATCATACTTAGTGTTGAAAATATATTGAATTGGGAATTCACTTCTCCAGCTTCCTCAAGAACACTGAACCTGTGTTCGGAGGGTAGAAAAACAACGACAAAAAGAGAACCTCATTAATGCTCATCCTGTGGTATGGTCTTCAATGGAACTGTCCTCAACCTTTCCCTGGTAGGTTGGTAGATGGACCAGACCCATCCTGTACCTTCTTGGTACACTGGTAGACGCGCCAGACCATACTGTCCTTCTGGTAGATTGGCAGAGGTATCGGACAGTCCTAACCTTTCCTAGTAGGTTAGGTTAGGTTAGGTACCGGAACTGGCTGATCCTATCCAGTAGGTTGGCAGAGGCACTGGACCATCCTGCCCCTCACCTGTAGGTTGGCAGAGGCACTGGACCATCCTGCCCCTGACCTGTAGGTTGGCAGAGGCACTGGACCATCCTGCCCCTGACCTGTAGGTTGACAGAGGCACTGGACCATCCTGCCCCTGACCTGTAGGTTGACAGAGGCACTGGACCATCCTGCCCCTCACCTGTAGGTTGGCAGAGGCACTGGACCATCCTGTCCCTCACCGGTAGGTTGACTGAGGCATTGGACCATCCTGTCCCTCACCTGTAGGTTGGCAGAGGCACTGGACCATCCTGCCCCTCACCTGTAGGTTGACAGAGGCACTGGACCATCCTGTCCCTCACCGGTAGGTTGACAGAGGCACTGGACCATCCTGCCCCTCACCTGTAGGTTGACAGAGGCACTGGACCATCCTGCCCCTCACCTGTAGGTTGGCAGAGGCACTGGACCATCCTGTCCCTCACCGGTAGGTTGACTGAGGCATTGGACCATCCTGCCCCTCACTGGTAGGTTGACAGAGGCATTGGACCATCCTGCCCCTCACCTGTAGGTTGGCAGAGGCACTGGACCATCCTGCCCCTGACCTGTAGGTTGACAGAGGCACTGGACCATCCTGCCCCTCACCTGTAGGTTGGCAGAGGCACTGGACCATCCTGCCCCTGACCTGTAGGTTGACAGAGGCACTGGACCATCCTGCCCCTGACCTGTAGGTTGACAGAGGCACTGGACCATCCTGCCCCTCACCTGTAGGTTGACAGAGGCACTGGACCATCCTGCCCCTCACCTGTAGGTTGGCAGAGGCACTGGACCATCCTGCCCCTGACCTGTAGGTTGACAGAGGCACTGGACCATCCTGCCCCTCACCTGTAGGTTGGCAGAGGCACTGGACCATCCTGTCCCTCACCGGTAGGTTGACTGAGGCATTGGACCATCCTGTCCCTCACCTGTAGGTTGGCAGAGGCACTGGACCATCCTGCCCCTCACCTGTAGGTTGACAGAGGCACTGGACCATCCTGTCCCTCACCGGTAGGTTGACAGAGGCACTGGACCATCCTGCCCCTCACCTGTAGGTTGACAGAGGCACTGGACCATCCTGCCCCTGACCTGTAGGTTGGCAGAGGCACTGGACCATCCTGCCCCTCACCGGTAGGTTGACTGAGGCATTGGACCATCCTGCCCCTCACTGGTAGGTTGACAGAGGCATTGGACCATCCTGCCCCTCACCTGTAGGTTGGCAGAGGCACTGGACCATCCTGCCCCTCACCGGTAGGTTGACAGAGGCACTGGACCATCCTGTCCCTCACCGGTAGGTTGACAGAGGCACTGGACCATCCTGCCCCTCACCTGTAGGTTGACAGAGGCACTGGACCATCCTGCCCCTCACCGGTAGGTTGACAGAGGCACTGGACCATCCTGCCCCTCACCTGTAGGTTGACAGAGGCATTGGACCATCCTGCCCCTGACCTGTAGGTTGACAGAGGCACTGGACCATCCTGCCCCTGACCTGTAGGTTGACAGAGGCACTGGACCATCCTGCCCCTCACCTGTAGGTTGACAGAGGCACTGGACCATCCTGCCCCTCACCTGTAGGTTGACAGAGGCACTGGACCATCCTCAGTAGGTGGACAGAGGTACTGGAGCATCCAGTTACCCCCTCAACCATCGAAGGATAGAGACATACCCTGCTTCTCTCTGTCCCATTTCCTGTGGGACGGGTCATGAGTATCAACTCCAGCTCTGTTTCCTGGGCACCGCGGCGGGTGACCAACCCCACACACAGCCACCAGTACCCCTCCGCTATACCAGGATAGCATGTATAGCCACCAGTACCCTTACGCTACACCAGGATAGCATGTATAGCCACCAGTACCCCTCCGCTATACCAGGATAGCATGTATAGCCACCAGTACCCCTCCGCTATACCAGGATAGCATGTATAGCCACCAGTACCCCTCCGCTATACCAGGATAGCATGTATAGCCACCAGTACCCCCTCCGCTATACCAGGATAGCATGTATAGCCACCAGTACCCCTCCGCTATACCAGGATAACATGTATAGCCACCAGTACCCCTCCGCTATACCAGGATAGCATGTATAGCCACCAGTACCCTTACGCTATACCAGGATAGCATGTATAGCCACCAGTACCCCTCCGCTACACCAGGATAGCATGTATAGCCACCAGTACCCTTACGCTACACCAGGATAGCATGTATAACTTCGTACCCCTCCGCTATACCAGGATAGCATGTATAGCCACCAGTACCCCTACACTACACCAGGATGGCATGTATAACTTCGTACCCCTCCGCTATACCAGGATAGCATGTATAGCCACCAGTACCCCTCCGCTATACCAGGATAGCATGTATAGCCACCAGTACCCCTCCGCTACACTAGGATAGCATGTATAGCCACCAGTAACCCTCCGCTACACTAGGATAGCATGTATAGCCACCAGTACCCCTCCGCTACACCAGGATAGCATGTATAGCCACCAGTACCTCTCCGCTACACTAGGATAGCATGTATAGCCACCAGTACCCCTCCGCTACACCAGGATAGCATGTATAGCCACCAGTACCCCTCCGCTACACCAGGGTAGCATGTATAACTTCGTACCCCTCCGCTATACCAGGATAGCATGTATAGCCTCGTGATCAGATAAAGTGTGAGGACACTTCCTACCTTGGTTAACCTTACTCCCACCGTGTGTGAGTGGGGGGGACGGCGTCGGCTAGGCTGAGGTGCGTGGACCACTCCTGCTTCCTTGATGCCCATGGTAATCGCACTTGACCCCATAGGGTTTCAACCTCAGGCCCTCCATCAGCCCTATGCTGGGTCAAGGAGTTACTCTGTACGTCTCACTCGACCAACAACCAAAGGCCGAGGACGCGTAAAAGCCACCCTCCTCAGACCACAGAGTGAGTAGACACGGCAGAGATGGAGGTCCTCTCCCACGAAGACGCAGGGGACACAGGGAGTGGTGATTCAGGTAACCATCACCCGAAGAGCCACCAGCAATCCCTATGGCAGATAATGAGCAATCCACACCTTCGGGATCCCCCAGATCGACGCGAGAGAGAGAGAGAGAGAGAGAGAGAGAGAGAGAGAGAGAGAGAGAGAGAGAGAGAGAGAGAGAGAGAGAGAGAGAGAGAGAGACAGCGAATTTCCTCCCAGATACGAACGGCTTGACTAACGTGTTGGCTGGAAATACCCAGCGGCTGAATTCTTCCCCTTCGGCCCAAACTGAAAACGCTCAGACCCACACAACCACCTGGAGACACGAGCAACGATTAGTTGAAGAACGAACCAGCTGTTCTGTTGCTTGGAGGTATACACGTGGAGGTGAATCCTCCAAGCGACCAGGGACATACACACACACACACACACACACACACACACACACACAGTGTCTGGCTAGTCCTTTCCTTTATATCTCAAGGGGGGACATCTGTCCTCCTCCCGGACGTCGGTGCTACAAGTAAAACGTATGGTATCATGTACCACACGTCTGTATGCTGAAGTCGTCTAGATGTGGCATATGCGGAGGGTGACGATCACCACAAACGTGCAACGATAACGTTGAAAATGTAGGTGAGGTGGGGCGGGGCGGGGCGGGGCGGGGCGGGTCACCAGTGGAGGAGGATGTATCAACTGGACCCGGCATCCAGAGTGACCTAAGCGGCCACTTCCCCTGCCAGAGACCCCAGGTGAGGTACTGGGTCGTCATCTGCCTCAACCAAGGGTATGTTGTGGTACCTGATCCTCCCAGGTAGGCTGGTGGAGGTACCAGACCCTCCTCAGTAGGCTGGTGGAGGTACCTGACCCTCCTCGGTAGGCTGGTGGAGGTACCTGACCCTCCCCGACCTCACCAACCCCTCCGCCCTGCTGATACACCCTCCAGCACACCTCACCAGAACCAGCTTAGGAATAAATATAATTTTCTCCAATAAAAAGGAAGTGATCTTGAAGGAACTTCCCCTGCCTCTTCCTCACAACATGACGCACAACACTGAGGGGGAAATTATGAGACGTCCTCCGTCCTTAATGAGACCCATGAGGTGGCTGGGCTGGAGGTAGTGTGAGCCACACCTACCCGAGTTGATCGCCCGCTCTAGGGAGAGGAACGAACCCCCAACCCCGTCGCTTGTGGTGGTGGTGGTGGTGGTTCATTCCACCTGTTCCAGGAAGCACGTCATAAGGATCGAGTTCCCGGCGTCGTTAAGGATACAGGGGAGGACACGCGCCTTCCTCTGACTCACAGGGGCTTGAGCCTTGTGAGTGCCTGGGGCAGGGTGGGCGGGTGGGTCTGGTGAGGAGGATGTGAGGCGACTCGTCCTTCTCATGTCCTGGTGCCTCACACATGACCCTGTAGGGGACAGGTCAAAGGCCAGGGAATTGTGATCGAGGATCGTACCGTCCTGCTCAAGTATGGTACCGTCTTGCTCAAAGATCGTACCGTCCTAATCAAAGATCGTACCATCCTACCCGAAGATCGTATCATCCTGCCTGAAGATCGTATCATCCTGCTCAAGGATCGTACCATCCTGCTCGTTCCTTCCTTCTCCTATACCACATCATTCCAATTTACCCCATCCCGCGCATGCCTCTCACCCTCCTGCATGTTCAGGATCCGATCATTCAAACTATTTTACACGGACCTGGCCAACATAGATCGGCCAGTAGACACAATCTGGTCACCTTTATCACCTCCACATCACAATATCATTCTGCTTCTTTATCGACGAAAGATAAACTATAATTTTGAAAGCTCTGTCGAATGTTTTCCTGTCCAGCATTGCTTTGTCTGCCGCTTCACGTCCTACATATATATATATATATATATATATATATATATATATATATATATATATATATATATATATATATATTTATATATATATTCTTCTTCAGATGAGCTTCTCCAGTTGTACGGTCAGTCTCAGTCCAGCTCACGCGTCATATAACTCTTTATTCTTGTATCTTTTTTGATATACTCAAGTGATATAAGTTTCCCTTTTCAATTTCTCCTCTCTCTCTCTCTCTCTCTCTCTCTCTCTCTCTCTCTCTCTCTCTCTCTCTCTCTCTCTCTCTCTCTGATCTACAGACATCTCACAAGAGTGTCTGCTGCCTGCTTGCCCCCCTCTCCCTTTTCTATCCTCTGGTGACGTCACATAGTGTCCGATAGACTTGTACGCTTCACAGGGACTCTGTGTGTGTGTGTGTGTGTGTGTGTGTGTGTGTGTGGGCAACGCAAGGGCAGGATGTCCATAAGTCACATATGCTTCTTCCCTTCCACAGCCAGACTGCGCCACTCTGCATCTTCCTGTATTTTCCTCGACTTCTTCCGTCAGTCTGACTGTATGTAACAGGCAGGTCCATCACCACCATTTGAGGAACGCACCCCACTTTTCCCGCACACCCGTCCACCCTCCCTCATCACTGACTCTCAGAAGAATGGAAAAGAAAATGAAGGGTATATATATATATATATATATATATATATATATATATATATATATATATATATATATATATATATATATATATATATATATTATCCCTGGGGATAGGGGAGAAAGAATACTTCCCACGTATTCCCTGCGTGTCGTAGAAGGCGACTAAAAGGGAAGAGAGCGGGGGGCTGGAAATCCTCCCCTCTCATTTTTTTTTTCCAAAAGAATTCTTAAACATTATGGACTGAAGAACATTGTTCTTACGCATTATGGATTGAAGAACATTGTACTTAAACATTATGGACTGAAGAACATTGTTCTTACGCATTATGGATTGAAGAACATTGTACTTAAACATTATGGACTGAAGAACATTATACTTAAACATTATGGACTGAAGAACATTATACTTAAACATTATGGACTGAAGAACATTGTTCTTACGCATTATGGATTGAAGAACATTGTACTTAAACATTATGGACTGAAGAACATTATACTTAAACATTATGGACTGAAGAACATTATACTTAAACATTATGGACTGAAGAACATTGTTCTTACGCATTATGGATTGAAGAACATTGTACTTAAACATTATGGACTGAAGAACATTATACTTAAACATTATGGACTGAAGAACATTATACTTAAACATTATGGACTGAAGAACATTGTTCTTACGCATTATGGATTGAAGAACATTGTACTTAAACATTATGGACTGAAGAACATTGATCTCAAACATTATGGACTGAAGAACATTATACTTAAACAATATGGACTGAAGAACATTGATCTCAAACATTATGGACTGAAGAACATTATACTTAAACATTATGGACTGAAGAACATTGATCTCAAACATTATGGACTGAAGAACGTTGTTCTCAAATTTCATGTATTGAAGAACATAGTTCATCAATGGCTGCAGACTTGGAGGTTATTGTTCTCAAGTAAAAAGGATTTGGAGAACATTGTTCTCGTGTAACATAGACTTCAAGGCTTTTGTTCTCGTGTAACGTGGTCCTTGAGACTGTAATTCTCAAGTGACGTGGTCCTTGAGACTGTAATTCTCAAGTGACGTGGTCCTTGAGACTATAATTCTCAAGTGACGTGGTCCTTGAGACTATAATTCTCAAGTGACGTGGTCCTTGAGACTATAATTCTCAAGTGACGTGGTCCTCGAGACTATAATTCTCAAGTGACGTGGTCCTTGAGACTATAATTCTCAAGTGAACGTGGTCCTCGAGATTATAATTCTCAAGTGAACGTGGTCCTCGAGATTATAATTCTCAAGTGAACGTGGTCCTCGAGATTATAATTCTCAAGTGACGTGGTCCTCGAGATTATAATTCTCAAGTGAACGTGGTCCTCGAGATTATAATTCTCAAGTGAACGTGGTCCTCGAGATTATAATTCTCAAGTGACGTGGTCCTCGAGATTATAATTCTCAAGTGAACGTGGTCCTCGAGATTATAATTCTCAAGTGACGTGGTCCTCGAGATTATAATTCTCAAGTGAACGTGGTCCTCGAGATTATAATTCTCAAGTGACGTGGTCCTCGAGATTATAATTCTCAAGTGACGTGGTCCTTGAGACTATAATTCTCAAGTGAACGTGGTCCTCGAGATTATAATTCTCAAGTGAACGTGGTCCTCGAGATTATAATTCTCAAGTGACGTGGTCCTTGAGACTATAATTCTCAAGTGACGTGGTCCTCGAGATTATAATTCTCAAGTGAACGTGGTCCTCGAGATTATAATTCTCAAGTGAACGTGGTCCTCGAGATTATAATTCTCAAGTGACGTGGTCCTCGAGATTATAATTCTCAAGTGACGTGGTCCTTGAGACTATAATTCTCAAGTGAACGTGGTCCTCGAGATTATAATTCTCAAGTGAACGTGGTCCTCGAGATTATAATTCTCAAGTGAACGTGGTCCTCGAGATTATAATTCTCAAGTGACGTGGTCCTCGAGATTATAATTCTCAAGTGAACGTGGTCCTCGAGATTATAATTCTCAAGTGAACGTGGTCCTCGAGATTATAATTCTCAAGTGACGTGGTCCTCGAGATTATAATTCTCAAGTGAACGTGGTCCTCGAGATTATAATTCTCAAGTGACGTGGTCCTGAGATTATAATTCTCAAGTGAACGTGGTCCTCGAGATTATAATTCTCAAGTGACGTGGTCCTCGAGATTATAATTCTCAAGTGAACGTGGTCCTCGAGATTATAATTCTCAAGTGAACGTGGTCCTCGAGATTATAATTCTCAAGTGAACGTGGTCCTCGAGATTATAATTCTCAAGTGACGTGGTCCTCGAGATTATCATTCTCAAGTGACGTGGTCCTTGAGACTATAATTCTCAAGTGAACGTGGTCCTCGAGATTATAATTCTCAAGTGAACGTGGTCCTCGAGATTATAAACTCATCCTCAAGATTTCAGTGAACGTGGTCCTCGAGACTATAATTCTCAAGTGAACGTGGGTCCTCGAGATTATAATTCTCAAGTGACGTGGTCCTCGAGACTATAATTCTCAAGTGACGTGGTCCTCGAGACTATAATTCTCAAGTGACGTGGTCCTCGAGACTATAATTCTCAAGTGACGTGGTCCTCGAGACTATAATTCTCAAGTGACGTGGTCCTCGAGATTATAATTCTCAAGTGACGTGGTCCTCGAGATTATAATTCTCAAGTGACGTGGTCCTCGAGACTATAATTCTCAAGTGACGTGGTCCTCGAGATTATATTCTCAAGTGACGTGGTCCTCGAGACTATAATTCTCAAGTGACGTGGTCCTCGAGACTATTATTCTCAAGTGACGTGGTCCTCGAGTCACACCTATGATGAGTATTTCCCTCAGAATAGACTATAGTAATTAGGGCGGCCTCATTTGTCCAGTTACCCAGAGACATAACGTCTGTGTTACAGACTGGGGGAAACTAAGATTATCTTGTCTACCTGTGATGATTACAATCATAATTATATAAGTACGAAGTTTAAAAAAATGACCAGTCATGATAATCATTGTAAAAATGATGATGATGATACTACTACTACTACTACTACTACTACTACTACTACTACTACTACTAATAATAATAATAATGATAATAATAATAATGATAGAATGATAATGATGAAAAATAATAATGATGATAATGAAATGATGGTAATGATAATAATGATAGAATGATAATGATGAAAAATGATAATGATGATAATGAAATAATGGTAATGATAATAATGATAGAATGATAATGATGAAAAATGATAATGATGATAATGAAATGATGGTAATGATAATAATGATAGAATGATAATGATGAAAAATGATAATGATGATAATGAAATAATGGTAATGATAATAATGATAGAATGATAATGATGAAAAATGATAATGATGATAATGAAATAATGGTAATGATAATAATGATAGAATGATAATGATGAAAAATGATAATGATGATAATGAAATAATGGTAATGATAATAATGATAGAATGATAATGATGAAAAATAATAATGATGATAATCAAATAATGGTAATGATAATAATGATAGAATGATAATGATGAAAAATGATAATGATGATAATGAAATAATGGTAATAATAATGATGATTCATACTTTTTCGTACTGTTCCACGTTTCCCACTTTGGTGGGGTAGTGCCAGGAGCAGCCGAAATAACGACCATGGACATAATAATAATAATAATGATAATATTGGTAATTTCTTATCGTTATCATTTTCAGTTTATCATGATCATCTTCGTTCTCATCATCATCATCACTTTAAAGTACTAATATGATCTGTTATCACTTTATTAACACTGAAATAGTTAGTTTCAAACGCCGCAAAGCTTAATGGTGTGTGTGTGTGTGTGTGTGTGTGCGTGAGATTACCGAGGCGAGGTGTGCCCAGTGTTACGGTGTAACCCACGTCACATCACCGTCACCCACGTGAAGCTAATGGGATGACCGAGCCATTACGAGAGGGTTGACAGAAATCAGCTGATTTTGTGTCGTCTGCTCATCTTTTTTCCTCGCATGGTAAGGTACAAACAGTTAGTTTTGCAAATTTGTTTCCAGGTCTTTGACAATTTAGCAAGTGCTTTGGCTGTGATTCAAGTGACGTCCGTGATGCTATGCTTGATTACATGTGATAATATCGAGTTAAAAGTCAGTGAAATATAGAAAATATATGGAAAACAAACTCGGTGTAAGTGGGCGTCACCCCTGCGTCTGCGCCAATAGGCGCGGGCAGCGTACTCTCAGCTAGTTTTTAATTCTTAAGATTTTATCTCATAAACGTACGCATCGTAAGACCAAGAAGTTAGTCAAAACAACAGAAAGATTAAGTGTATTTATTACAATCATGTTCTTTCATTAGGGAGTGAAAGGAATCTATAATAATATAAAAAGATCTGAGATGGTGGCGGTATTTAGCAAGTTTATGAGTTGCTCTTCCCGTGAGCTTGCTATCGCCCTTTCTAATGTTTACAGTTTCGGTGTGTCCTCTGAGGAGTAGGGAGGTGCTCACGCGCCCTAGTGTGAAACGAAGTGTAATGTGGAAATATCACTGCTGTAAGGCAAAAATGTGATGCCCTGATATGTATCTGATGTTCGTCTAATAAAAAGTTCTTATCAGAGTCAGCTTACTGGCGTCTTGATAACTTAGTGTGTACTTGTATTTAGTGGTAAGCCAAATAAGAAATCGTCAAGATGGCCGACCTGGAGGCAGTGCTGGCTGATGTTAGCTATTTGATGGCTATGGAAAAGAGTAAATCCACTCCAGCCGCCAGGGCCAGCAAGAAGATCGTACTGCCAGATCCCAGGTAGGTACCGGGTGGCTTTAAGTTGCAGGGAGTGGGAAGAGGGATGTGCGGGAGTCGGCATACCTGGCGAGGTGGATGTGGCGCGAGCAAGACCTCGGTGAGGGGGGCAGGCACGGCCAAGGAGAGGAGGGGAGTCCCCCGCAGAAACCTCTCTGGCGTGCACGGCCGTGCTCCTGCACCGCCAGGCTACGTGCACGCTCACACCCGCACGTGCTGCCGTGTGTTCTGCCGATGTGGTCGCTGAGGTTGTATACAGAAGGTCTCCGCAGGTGTGGGCGCGGAGGCGAGGCGGATCACAGTAGAGGGGTTTTGTTGATAACGAGTCACGTTTGTCAATCATGGCCAGAGAGAAACTCTCACTCCCTCTCTCTCTCTCTGCTGATTTGGCACCTGGCTGACTGAACCTCCCCCCTGGCTCCTGACCTGACCTGACCTGACCTTACGAGGAGCCACCTGCCTCTGCTCCACCTGCTTCTGTTCGTAATGGCCGAGGAGATAAGATGTTCATGCTGGGGGAAGGCGAAGTAGGTGTGTGTGTGTGTGTGTGTGTGTGTGTGTGTCAACAGGCCGTTAACCTTATTATAAAGTCGGAAAACCTTTATAAAACTGAGATTTATTCACTTTGTATTGAATAACTCGAGCTTGGATGTATTACGTTAAGGACAAGTCTAAGGTCGGGTCTGAAGAGTAAAGTGGAGCGTGTAGTATTTAGTCATATGGCAAATTGTTTTTGGAGCCATTGGTCACTTGTTGGACATAGAATGGAATTATTATTGACTCATGATTTGGAAGTTTTATAAATGGCCACCGTAGCACTGAACCAACCATGCGAGTAGTTAAGTCGTTACGAGATCATGGTCGTTGTACTGTAAGCCTTCCCAGTTGGGGGGCGTATTGCAAGACTGTAGTCAAACTTCAGTGTTCATCTAGTGTTTTTTCCGTGCAGGATCTACCGGTTTATAAGTAAATACTTATAAATACTTATACACTTAAGAGTGTGAGAGTGGTAGTTGGGGATTAAACTGTCCCCAGCGGAAATGCTGCGCTCGAAGTGATGATAGACACTTTTTTAGTTTTTAGATGAGACATATGGGGTGAGTGCATCCCTCAGGGCCCTCCACCCACGCCGGGACCCGGGCCATACGTCCCGACCGACACGCAGGAGGCGCGAACACTTGTCCTACATTCCTGCGTGGTTGACGAGTGTTGCAGGGTCGTGGTTGATGAGTGTTGCGGGTCGTGGTTGATGAGTGTTGCGGGTGGTCGTGGTTGACGAGTGTGGGCAGGTCGTGGTTGGTTGGTGAGTGTGATGGGGTCTTGGTTGACGAATGGTGTTCGTTGTGGTTGATGAGTGTTGCAAGGTCGTGGTTGATGAGTGTTGCATGTCATGGTTGATCAGTGTTGCAGGTCATGGTTGATCAGTGTTACAGGTCGTGGTTGATCAGTGTTGCGGGTCATGGTTGATGAGTGTTGTAGGTCGTGGTTGATCAGTGTTACAGGTCGTTGTTGGTGAGTGTTGCAGGTCATGGTTGATGAGTGTTGCAGGTCATGGTTGATGAGTGTTACAGGTCGTGTTTGATAAGTGTTGCAGGTCATGGTTGATGAGTTGCAGGTCATGGTTGATGAGTGTTAGAGGTCATGGTTGATCAGTGTTGCAGGTCATGGTTGATCAGTGTTGCGGGTCATGGTTGATCAGTGTTGCAGGTCATGGTTGATCAGTGTTGCGGGTCATGGTTGATGAGTGTTACAGGTCATGGTTGATGAGTGTTGCAGGTCATAGTTGATGAGTGTTACAGGTCATGGTTGATGAGTATTGCAGGTCATGGTTGATCAGTATTGCAGGTCATGGTTGATCAGTATTGCAGGTCATGGTTGATGAGTGTTACAGATCGTGATTGATCAATGTTGCGGGTCATGGTTGATCAGTGTTGCAGGTCAAGGTTGATCAGTTGCGGGTCATGGTTGATGAGTGTTACAGGTCATGGTTGATGAGTGTTGCAGGTCATAGTTGATGAGTGTTACAGGTCATGGTTGATGCGTATTGCAGGTCATGGTTGATCAGTATTGCAGGTCATGGTTGATGAGTGTTACAGGTCGTGATTGATGAGTGTTGCAGGTCATGGTTGATCAGTGTTGCAGGTCAAGGTTGATCAGTTGCTGGTCATAGTTGATCAGTGTTGCAGGTCGTGGTTGATGAGTGTTACAGGTCATGGTTGATGAGTTACTTGTCCTAGGTAACGAGTGTGTCAGGTCGCGGTTAGTGTCACAGATTATGGTTATGGTTAACGAGTGTTGCAGATCGTAGTTATCGAACGTTGCAGGTCGTGATTAACGAGTAATGCATGTCGTGGTCAACGAGTGTTGGACGCCGTGATTAGAAAGAAACTGGTCGTGATAAACGAATTTTGTGGGTTGTGGTCGAGTCGTGCTGATTATGGTTAACGAAAAAGTTACTGGTCGTGGTTCACAAGTGTTGTAGGGCTAACGAGTGTTGTAACAGTCTTGGCTAACAAGCGTAACAGATCATGATTCACAGGTATTGTAGTTCGTGGTTAACAAGCGTGGTAGTTCGGAGTGAAAAGAGCGTTGTTCGTGTTTGGGTTTAACGAAGCGTCTGTATTCGTAGTGAAAAAGAGCGTTGGTCGTGTTTGGGTTCAACGAAGCGTCGGTGTTCGTGGTGAACGAGTGTCGTGGGGTTAATTACTGTTACAGGTCTAGGCAAACGAGGGGTTTTTAAAGGTCGTTTGTAACGAGTTATTGGGTAGCCAACCAGCGAACGACTCAGGTTCTAAATGAACGAGTTGCAGGCAGGCCTTGATCGTAAGCGGTAAATGATGCTAACAATGTCTTTATTTGTTTTTTTTGTTTCTTATGCGTTTTAGATACGTTAGTTGGTTGAGGGAAGTGCCCGCGCGCTCGCACACACACACACACACACACACACACACACACACACACGGGGTGACATTTCTGGCATGCTTTCGCTAATGAGTCTTCCAGGTGGTCGTGTATCGATGTCTGCCACGACCTGTAGACCAGGTCGTGGCGGCGCAGGTTGGCTGGCTGGCGGCGGCGCTAAAGTTGTGGGTGAGGGTCGTTCGTCGCGGACGAATGGGCTCGGGGTCGTTTTCTTTTTTTTTTGTGTGAGTTTTGCGGGTCGTGATGTGAGTTTTTTTTGGGTGTGGGAAGGGAGGGAGGCAGGGATGGCAAGAAAGGGCTGATGAGGGGTGAGGGGTCGTGGTCTGTGAGGGGAGGGGGGGAGGGTGGTGCAGGTTGCAAAGTCGTACCTAACCTTAGAGGAGGGTGGTTGGGTGGTGGTGAGAGAGAGAGAGAGAGAGAGAGAGAGAGAGAGAGAGAGAGAGAGAGAGAGAGAGAGAGAGAGAGGTTAAGCTGTGCTCCTTATCCCTGTGGCTTAGTTGGCCTAGGAGCAGCAGCAGGCTAAGGCCTTGGTGTGGGCTGGATCCACTAGGCTGTTGGGTGCCGCAGATCTTGAGACGAGTCACCTGTATGTTGGTTGGTGAATATATATATATATATATATATATATATATATATATATATATATATATATATATATATATATATATATATGTATATATATGTATATATATATATAATATATATATATATATATATATATATATATATATATATATATATATATATATATATATATATATATATATATAATTTTTTTTCCACGTCTGGTTGATGAATAAATGTCTCATTTGGTTGATCAATATATATCACTTTGTTCTTAATTGATTAATGCGTCTCACTTTGTGGTTGATGAATATACATCATGTCCGGTTGATTGATATATCGTACATTGAGGTTAATGAATATACCTTATGTTTGGTTGAATGATATATCTTAGTGGTTGATTAATATACCTTATGTTTGGTTGAGTGATATATCTTAGTGGTTGATTAATATACCTTATGTTTGGTTGAGTGATATATCTTAGTGGTTGATTAATATACCTTATGTTTGGTTGAGTGATATATCTTAGTGGTTAATGAATATACATTATATTTGGTTGAGTGATATATCATAATGGTTAATTGATATACCTCATGTTCGGATGATTAATATATGTTGCGTCGTGGTTGATGAATATACTTCATGTTCGATTGAGTAATATATCGTACATTATGGTTGATTGATATACCTCATGTGGTGGATTAATGTATCACACGTTGTGGTGGATTAATGTATCACACGTTGTGGTGGATTAATGTAGTGGATAGACATACCTTACGCTGTGACTGAGAATATAACACGTTCTTACTGATGAATATACCTTACGCAGTGGTTGATGAATATACCTTACAGTGTGGGTGAGGAATATACTTCACTCTTGATGCCTTACGTTGTAATGGATGAGTATGCTTCACGTTGTGGTTCACGTTATAGTTGATGAATATACCTGACGTAATGGTATATTGATATACATTTCATTGTGACTGTGGAATAGACCATGAGTTGTGGTTGACCAACACGCCATTACTTGTGGTTGACGAGTATGTCGGAAGTGGTGGTGGACGAGGTGCCTGGTGAAGTCTTCCACCCCCGCAACCCCGGGCTGGGCCCAGGCCTTGTGCTCCACACAGCTGGGGTTGAGTCCAAGCTGCTTAGGGGGGGGTCTTTGGTTGGCCTAGCTGGTGGAGGCTGTGGTCCATGCCCTCTACTGTAGGCTGTGGTCCGTGCCATTTTTGGTTGGCCAAGCTGTTGGAGGCTGGGGTCCATGTCCTCTAGTGTAGGCTGTGGTCCGTGCCCTCTTGTGTAGGCTGTGGTCCATGCCCTCTGGTTTAGGCTGTGGTCTATGCCCTCTAGTGTAGGGTGTGGTCTATTCCCTCTAGTGTAGGCTGTCGTCCGTGCCCTCTTGTGTAGGGTGTGGTCCATGCCCTCTAGTGTAGGCTGTGGTCTGTGCCCTCTAGTGTAGGCTGTGGTCTATGCCCTCTAGTGTAGGCTGGGGTCCATGGCCTCTAATGTAGGCTGTGGTCCATACCCTCTAGTGTAGGGTGAGGTCTATGCCCTCTAGTGTAGGGTGTGGTCTATGCCCTCTAGTATAGGCTGTGGTCCATACCTTCTAGTGTAGGCTGTGGTCCATGCCCTCTAGTGTAGGCTGTGGTCCATACCTTCTAGTGTAGGCTGTGGTCCAGTGTAGGGTGTGGTCTATTCCCTCTAGTGTAGGCTGTCGTCCGTGCCCTCTTGTGTAGGGTGTGGTCCATGGCCTCTAGTGAAAGCTGTGGTCCGTGCCTTCTTGTGTAGGCTGTGGTCCATGGCCTGTAGTGTAGGTTGAAGTCCGTGCCTTGTGTAGGCTGTGGTCCATGGTCTCTAGTGTAGGCTGTGGTCCATACCTTCTTGTGTAGGCTGTGGTCTATGCCCTCTAGTGTAGGCTGTGGTCCATACCTTCTAGTGTAGGCTGTGGTCCATGCCCTCTAGTGTAGGCTGTGGTCCATGCCCTCTAGTGTAGGCTGTGGTCCATGCCCTCTAGTGTAGGCTGTGGTCCATGCCCTCTAGTGTAGGCTGTGGTCCATGCCCTCTAGTGTAGGCTGTGGTCCATGCCCTCTAGTGTAGGCTGTGGTCCATGCCCTCTAGTGTAGGCTGTGGTCCATGCCCTCTAGTGTAGGCTGTGGTCCATACCCTCCCGCCTACGCCTTATGGTTGACGAATATACAGGTTCCCTAATTTGTGGTTGATGAATCAGCCTTAAATTGTGGTTGCAGGGTATACGGTATTCTGTGGTTTGAGGAGTATACCTTAAGTTTTCATTGATGAGTATACCTTTCGGTGTGGTTCATTAATATATTGTAAGTATACTTATATATATACACCTTATGGTGTGGGATTGATGACTATACCTTACGTATATACCCTCCGGTGTGGTTCGTTAATATGCCGTGGGTCAGTGTGACACAGAACAGCTGGCTGTGTCTTGGATTAGCCGGGCTGTTTCAGGCCCCGTCCAGCAGGCCTACCATAGCCATTGCAGTCTAATCACAATCTGTCGGTTGGTTAGGTATCCAACCACTGTGTATTGGAGTAGCCTCGTTAGAATGAGCGGTCCTCTGTGTTTCTCTGAAATTTAAGCAGTGGCTACGATCTCGAACACCCCCTGTGGCCCCGCACCCTCCACTGAACATCACTTGGGAAACGGTGTTCAGTAGCCATGGTACTGACCCAGTGTTGTGTGGGAACCCTCAGATACAGAGAGAGAGAGAGAGAGAGAGAGAGAGAGAGAGAGAGAGAATGTGCTTCATTAAAGGAAGTCAAGAGCGTGAGAGAGTTTTAAGGAGTTTCTGTGGCTGGAGAGAGAGAGAGAGAGAGGGGGGGCGTTACAGCCAGCCAACATATCAAAGGCGTAAGAGAACAGGGAATGAGATAACAAAGCTATGAGAGAACAAGGAATGAGCATAGCGGGATAACACAGGAGGAACGAACAGTGGATAGTCGTAAAGAATGGCCAGCGAGGGAGGGTATGATCCAAAACGTTTTTCCCCTTTGGTTCGTCTGGGGCTAAGTTGTGGCAGGTGTCGCTCCTCGCTCTGTCCTTCCTCCCACCGTGACCTCGGCGTCGCCCAGGGGACACACAGGGTATGAATCTATTCCCTCGGGCAAGGCATTCACGTAAGGTCATGAACAGTGGTGGTCGCAGGAATGAGCCCTCCGGTAGGCCAGTTATGAACACCACCACCACCCCCTTCCCAGCTCACATCAAGATGGCTCGCCACCGGACCTGCGTGTCCTTTGTTCCGTCCCGGTAAGGGAATGTTGTGTCTCGAGAGCCTTTCCATTTATTCCCTGCTTGAGTACCAAGCTTTTGGTCAGCCTTTTGTGTGGTGGTGGAAAAATGCTCTTTGGCAGACTCAGGCGATACAAAAGTCCAACCAATATCTTCATTGATATCTTTTTTGTTGTCTCTAATATGACTCACCCATTCGTAAGTGTTCTCTGTTTCTTTTCATTATCGCCGAGACTCCCTGTAAGGTGATCTCCCATACCGCCAGGGCTGTGCTGCAGTCCAAAAGCAGGGAGATCTTAGACTCTCCTTCTCAGGGTGAGAAGTACAGTGTGCTACTGTCTTGACGAGAGAGGCTCCTCTCATACGGTGCTGGTAGGGTCTGGCAGCCGCTGCAGAAGAAGTCTTGGTTGGTCGCTAAACATCATGACCCATCTCCCTGAATGCGCGTTGTGGCCCCTCACTGAACGTGCCTCCTCCTTCTCCTCCTCCTTCTCCTCAGCAAGTAATCATCCATTTGCTCTCTGATTGCCTCCCGCGTTCTCAACACCTCAGCGCCCCTTTCCTCTGTCTCCTTTCTTAAAGGTAGGTACGATT
>NC_092241.1:50298454-50345954 GCF_036320965.1 Panulirus ornatus | reverse complement strand
TAAGAGAATGAGGAACAGGAGGGGTGCAAGTACAGTACCTTGAGGTACGACTGGGCTCTTCACCAGGGAGGCACTGGAGGTGGCACGGTTTACAACTCCGTGTTGTGATCTGGGAATTAAAAAGTTGTGTAACCCTCTCCCAATTTTTCCGGTTATTCCCATCCATGCTGTTGTACGAGGCCTGACAACGTGGTCACATTTGCCAGACGCCTTTTCGAAGTCTGGTGTAGACCACGTCCACATTTGGTTCTCAGTTTCCCCCAGAGCCTGAACCATGTTATCTTTGTGGTGAAGCAAGTGAGAGGCGGGGCAACAAGATCTTCCCTCGCCCTGACACCATGATGTTGTCCTGGGTTAGGTTCACTTCCATACATTCAGTCACCTGGACTCTTTACGACTCTCTGGAGAGTCTTAATGATGTGTGATGATGGTGGTGGTGGTGTGGGTCGTGGGCAGGTTGTGGGACGACGTCGCTCCCACCATCGTGTTGTGGGCAAGATGTGTGTGGGGGTGAGGGGGTCAGTGTCACACCCTCGGGAAGGAGGCCAGGATCTGGGTAGACTTTTCCCCCTCCTCCAGAGGATATCTAGTGCAGGTGCTGGAGGTGTCATGCATTTCCTTATGAAGACCTGGCAGTAGTGTGGACTGTCCTGTGGCATCTGTCTTCAGGTTGGCACTTTCCCTACCTGTAAGATGGAGCCGTGAACCTAATTGTATACCAAAACCTCTCACCCTCCTTTGGCATGACTTCATCTTGATTCAGTTACCTCAAGTTACAGTGCCTCAGACCTCACGTTAACACTGGTACTTAACTGGAGTTAGTTAGATGTTAACGTATGAAAAGTTAAACTAGGTTGCAAAAGTGTGTATAATAAAGTTTCGATCTGTCACATATTCACACGCATGGTTTCGATCTGGGATGGAATACAGCCCCTTTTTCTTGTTCCTCCTACATTAAAGGAGCGACGTTGTTCTACAGCCAGTAGTGACGTGGTGGTATGATGAGGGAAGCCTTTTAAAGAATGGCCTTCTGAACACAGCTTTACGGTCCGTGAGCACGACGGTACGACCTTGGCTTGACCTCTGGACCTGACGTATGAGATGTCAGTTTATAGGTCCCCGTAGTGTTCCAGGGTTGTACCGTCGTGCCCATGAGGTCTCTTCGTCTTGTTCGAGGGTCGTACTGTCGTGTTCAAGGGTCGTGCTGTCGTGCTCAAGGGTCATACCGTCGTGGTAAAGGGTCGTACTGTCGTGCTCAAGGGTCGTACCGTTGTGGTTAAGGGCCGTACTGTCGTGTTCAAAGGGTCGTACTGTCGTGCTCAAGGGTCGTACCGTTGTGGTTAAGGGTCGTACTGTCGTGTTCAAAGGGTCGTATTGTCGTGCTCAAGAGTCGTACCGTCGTGCTAAGGAGTCGTACTGTCGTGCTAAGGGGTCGTGTCGTCGTGTCTAAAAGGCCCTATCATCTTGCCTGAGGGTCGTACCATCATGCTTAAGGGTCGTACCGCCATGATCGAGGGTAACGTACCATCGTGGTCGAGGGTAACGTACCGTCGTGGTCGAGGGTAACGTACCGTCGTGGTCGAGGGTAACGTACCGTCGTGGTCGAGGGTAACGTACCGTCCTGCTCGAGGGTAACGTACCATCGTGGTCGAGGGTAACGTACCATCATGCTCAAGGGTAACGTACCGTCGTGGTCGAGGGTAACGTACCGTCGTGGTCGAGGGTAACGTACCGTCGTGGTCGAGGGTAACGTACCGTCGTGGTCGAGGGTAATGTACCGTCGTGGTCGAGGGTAACGTACCATCATGCTCAAGGGTAACGTACCGTCATGCTCAAGGGTAACGTACCGTCATTCTCAAGGGTAACGTACCGTCATGGTCGAGGGTAACGTACCGTCATGCTCAAGGGTAACGTACCGTCGTGGTGGAGGGTAACGTACCGTAGCTGTACCGTGGCCCTCCAGCGGCGTGGATGATGGTGGGCATCACCTGTGGGTGGGAGGGAGGGAGGCAGGGACTCCACGTATCACCTATTCCATTGGTTAAGACGTTCAGTGTCAGGCCGGCGAGAAAATCGATAGCGTCCCCTGTAGGCTTGTGGGACACCAGTACGTTGTAGGAGACGCCGCTGGCTTACCCTCTCTCTCCAGCGACAAAGGCACCAGGCACGAACAGAAGTCGTCCCTCCCCCATCAAGGCCTGGTCTGGGATGGCAACAAGGTGAAGTGGTGGAGGGAAGGTTGTACCACCTGACCTTACGATGGTTTGGGAGGTCTTCTTCGACCCCCTCTACACACACAGCTGGGTCTGGGGACCACAATACTGTCCTGTTGCTCCTCTGCTCAGTCAGGCTGTTGGAGGCCGCGGACCGTATACCTCACCTTACGTATATACCTTACGATGGTTTGAGAGGTCTTCTTCTACCTTACCACACACACAGAGCTGGGTCTGGAGACCACAAGCTGTCCTGTTGCTCCTCTGTTCAGTCAGGCTGTTGGAGGCCGCGGACCGTATACCTCACCTTACGTATATACCTTACGATGGTTTGAGAGGTCTTCTTCTACCTTACCACACACACACAGCTGGGTCTGGGACCACAATACTGTCCTGGTGCTCCGCTCAGCCAGGCTGTGTGAGGCCTTGGTATGGGCGAGGTCATCTACCCACACTGGTGGATCATTGTAACGAGCTATTGTTCCGGGACACAGACAGTCGTATTTGTAAGACCAGCCGAGAAGTATGTGGGTGTCGCTGTAGCTATGGTAAGGTAAGGACACTGGGGGAGGAGGTGGAGTAGACGGTAGAGGGACGAACCTCTTGTTCTGAGGCAAGCACCGTCGTAGGATCGATCCCCCCACCCACCCACCCCACTCCTCTGTCGTAGGATCGATCCCCCACCCACCCACCCACCCTCCTTACCCGTCGTAGGATCAATCCCCCACCCACCCACCCACCCTCCTTCCCTGTCGTAGGATCGATTCCCCCCCACCCATCCTCCTCACCCGTCGTAGGATCAATCCCCCACCCACCCACCCTCCTCACCCGTCGTAGGATCAATCCCCCACCCACCCTCCTCACCCGTCGTAGGATCAATCCCCCACCCACCCTCCTCACCCGTCGTAGGATCAATCCCCCACCCACCCTCCCCTCCTCCCCCGTCGTAGGATCAATCCCCCACCCACCCACCCTCCTCCCGTGTCGTAGGATCAATCCCCCACCCACCCACCCTCCTCCCGTGTCGTAGGATCAATCCCCCACCCACCCACCCTCCTCCCGTGTCGTAGGATCAATCCCCCACCCACCCATCCACCCTCCTTGCCCGTCGTAGGATCAATCCCCCCACCCACCCGAGTCCTAATCTGTATGGAGAGAGACGGGACACCTGTACAGAGGGCACCTCCCCACCCACCCCCGCCTCTCTCTCTCTCTCTCTCTCTCTCTCTCTCTCTCTCTCTCTCTCTCTCTCTCTCTCTCTCTCTCTCTCCCCCCGGCGCAGCCAGCCGGCAAGAAAAGAGCCATACGAAGAGGCGCCATACGGTGTACGTAGCGCGCCGTGACGTGCCGCTTGAATGGAACGGATGAATGGAGTGTGTTCATCATACTCATCACCTCGGCGACCACTTACTCTGGGATGGAGGGAGGAGGAGGAGGAGGAGGGAGAGAGGAGGAGGAGGAGGGAGAGAGGAGGAGGAGGGAGAGAGGAGGAGGGAGAGAGGAGGAGGGAGAGAGGAGGAGGGAGAGAAGAGGAGGGATAGAGGAAATACTGTAGACTCCGAACTGAAAAGGAAATGTGAACTAGAAAGGCCAGCGTTCACCCGAGAGAATGCAGTGTGTGTGTGTGTGTGTGTGTGTGTGTGTGTGTGTGTGTGTGTGTGTACCGCCTCCACATACATACACCTTCGGTGTCTTGATGGCAAGATGTGACTTAAGGTTCATGTGAAGGGTGTAGCAGTTACTGTGTCTGTGGGAGACACAGCCAGGGAGGGATCTGTGTGACAAGAGTCTCGGCTGGATTCTTCCACACTACGTTGCCATGTACCATCGTACAGGCCTGGGATGCACGGTAGAGAAGTTCACTGGACAAGTACCTACAAAGTGGACCAGACCAGCCAGGCTGTGGGGGGCTATGTGGGCCTGAGGGCTGCCGTTTCCAACACCTTGGTCCACCACCAACCACCCACCTAACCCAGCAGTTTACAGGGTGAGGCAAAATCCAGAGTGAGGCAAGATACAGGGCGAGGCAAAAGCCAGGGTGAGGTATGATACAGAGTAACGGAAAACGTAGGGTAAAGGAAGGTACAGGGTGAGACTACTAGATACAGGGTGAGGCAAGACACAGGGTGAAGTAAAATACAGGATGAGACTAGATACAGGGAAAGGCAAAATACAGTTTGAAGTAAGATACAGGGTGACGTGAGTATATTTTAGATAAGATACGGGTTAAGGCAAGACCCAGGATGAAGGAAGGTGCAGGGTGAGGCAAGATACAGTGTGAGGCAAGATCCAGGGTGAAGGAAGGTATAGGGTGAGGCAAGATACAGTGTGAGGCAAGACCCAGGGTGAAGAAAGATACAGGGTGAGGCAAGATACAGTGTGAGGCAAGACCCAGGGTGAAGGAAGGTACAGGGTGAAGCAAGATACAGTGTGAGGCAAAACCCAGGGTGAAGGAAGGTACAGGGTGAGGCAAGATACAGTGTAAGGCAAAGAGCCAGGGGTAAATGAAGGTACAGGGTGAAGCAAGATACCGTGTGAGGCAAGACCCAGGGGTAAATGAAGGTACAGGGTGAAGCAAGATACCGTGTGAGGCAAGACCCAGGGTAAAGGGAGGTACAGTGTGAGGCAAGATACAGTGTGAGGCAAAACCCAGGGTGAAGGAAGCTACAGGGTGAAGCAAGATACAGTGTGAGGCAAAACCCAGGGTTAAAGGAAGGTACAGGGTGAGGCAAGATACAGTGTAAGGCAAAGAGCCAGGGTGAAGCAAAGTGTAGCCACTTGTATGGCGTCTGAATGTGAAGTCGTCTTGTGTGTTGGATGCCGTGTCACCATATGAAGCTGTAACACCACCTACCACTGACCACGAAATTGTAACTCCTGCCTAAATTACGAAGACCCCCGCCCCTCCGCCCCCACCCACCCCGGAAAATGCCCTCGTAACATTTGCGTAGCGACATCGTGAGAGCATGTGCCCCCCAAAAAAAATAAGATATATATTTTTTTTGTGACAAATGGCTCACGTATTGGCTCGAGGTATGGCCAGATATTGATCAAAACACTCGATTTTGTGTGTGTGTGTGTGTGTGTGTGTGTGTGTGTGTGCGATTTTCACACGTCTAGAAGCTTGAATGTAACCCTGTGAAATGTACTTTTTTTTTTAGGACATTATAGATATCTAGTAAGGAATATCTAGAAAAAGGACTATCGATCTAGATGTTTGGTGTTGCCCCTCTTCACCTGAAATGTAGAAAGGGGTGATAGGTCTAGAGGTATGGTGTTGCCCTCTTCACCTACAACCCTATTCACCTCCAATCTAGAAAGGGCTGCTCGATCTAGATGTATGATGTTGCCCTATTCACCTACAACCCTATTCACCTACAATCTAGAAAGGGCTGCTCGATCTGGATGTATGATGTTGCCCTGTTCACCTACAACCCTATTCACCTACAATCTAGAAAAGGGCTGCTCGATCTAGATGTATGATGTTGACCTATTCACCTATAACCTTATTCACCTACAACCCTATCCACCTACAATCTAGAAAGGGCTGCTGGATCTAGAGGTATGGTGTTGCTCTATTCACCTCAGCACAGCCAGTGTGTGAGGTGGTTGATTAGGAAAACAGGTCTTATTAATGTTGCCGTGTCCAGGTTTGAACACCACTTGTGAGAGAAAGAGCTTAGATGACAAGACCATATGGCAGACTTTGCGCCTCCCTCCCCCCCCTCGGGAAAGGCTGTCGGACTGGGTCTTCAGGACAGACGAGAGAGAGAGAGAGAGAGAGAGAGAGAGAGAGAGAGAGAGAGAGAGAGAGAGAGAGAGAGAGTTTAGCATCCAGTGGGGGGTTAGGCTATCTCACAACACACCGCCCACAGCCATCAAAGACCCCGTGACCTGCAGACTGGAGGGGTTTATGAAGACTTTGATCAGTGCTTTACAGAAGAATATTCCTGAATATCCAGGTCGTGGTGAATATTCAATAAGTATAGTCAAGTAGAGTGTAATTATCTGTCGTTTGTACGTAGACAAAGCATTTCAGTGGCGCTTTGCGTCAAAAGTGTACGTGGTTAGTGGGTAACAGAGAGGCACGGTACAGGCTGAGCGTACAGTGGGTTCAGTACAACAACCCCCACCCCCCCCCCGCCCGCGTAAGCTGTGGGTGGGTGACGTGGGCGTACAGTGGGTTCAGTACACCCCCCCGCCCGCGTAAGCTGTGGGTGGGTGACGTGGGCGTGCAGTGGGTTCAGTACACCCCCCTCCCGCGTAAGCTGTGGGTGGGTGACGTGGGCATGCAGTGGGTTCAGTACACCCCCCGCCCACGTAAGCTGTGGGTGGGTGACGTGGGCGTGCAGTGGGTTCAGTACACCCCCCGCCCACGTAAGCTGTGGGTGGGTGACGTGGGCGTGCTGGCTGCGGCCGTCAACAGCTTGGTGGACCAGCGATCCAAAAGGGGTGCAGACAGAAGCTTCGTGTGTTCCCTCCTGACGGGTCGCATTCGACCAGGCCGTATTACAATCAATGACCCTATTTTTGTTTTTCTTATTTAGCCTCTCCGAAGGAGCACCACCTTATTTCCCCCCATCCTGGAGGGGGCGCCGTCGCGAAGTGTCCAGCCGGCTCATATAATGGCTTTTGAGAGTTAGTTCATGATGTTCCAGGATGGATATATTGTGTCTCTCGTGGTGTTGACATAGAGTCCATTAGAATGACTGGAACTCTGGATAGAGCTCTACTTTTTACGTGATGATGACCCTCTGTGTGTGTGTGTGTGTGTGTGTGTGTGTGTGTGTGTCATCATTCACCACACGTCTGGTGAACGCATGCGTCCGTGTTGTTATGAATGACCCGCGGAACAAGAGGTCACCCCTCTCCAAGGGGGGTGGGGGTTATTTACCCCCACACACTCCAAAGGGGGGGATATTCCCCCCCCTCCCCAGGTCTCAAGAGGTGAGACTTGAGTTTACGTTGACGAACGCAAGTTTTTTTCCTCTCTCTCTCTCTCTCTCTCTCTCTCTCTCTCTCTCTCTCTCTCTCTCTCTCTCTCTCTCTCTCTCTCTTAAACTGTGACCTTGAAGAACGTTATGAGAGCAGGGCTCGAAATAAAAGACCCCACAGGGACTGTGGGGACATCTCCGTCGTCAGAATTGTGGGACGAGATCGGGCCACCTGAACGAGTTGTGTGTGTGTGTGTGTGTGTGTGTGTGTGTGTGTGTGTGTGTGTAGGGGGGGGGTAGGGGGAACGGCACCCTGGGTGATATGATCGCACAAGAGAGAGAGAGAGAGAGAGAGAGAGAGAGAGAGAGAGAGAGACGCGTCCAGCACCAAGGGGGTAACGGCGACCCCCTTCATGACCTCCTCGCCTGATAATCGACACAAGACAAAATGAAACTGTTTGAATCTGAAGGTTATGTCTTGGGTAGGTAGGTAGGTAGGTGGAGGAGGAGACCACATCAAAAAAAGCAAGGAGGAGGAGGCGGAGGAGGAGGAGGGAGGAGGAGGAGGAAGCAGCAGCAGTAGCAGCAGCGACGCCAGTGTTGACGCTGTTCCAGCCACTGGTTCTCCCCCTCACCCACCCACCTGACTGTGTCCTGGCATCATCATACAGGCCTGGGGAGTGTATTACTTTAGAAAATACCCAAGTTCTCATCACCAGCTGTGTATATACTGATTATTTGTGGAGCTTAGGGACACTAAACTGGTCCTTATTATAACAGAGGGACGCGAGTTTACATCATGATATGCACGAGTATACAAATAATGAAAGGTGAAGGTCTTGTTTAACCTGCGTGTGACGATGATTTTTTGCTAGGGTGACAGACTGGGTGGAATGTGGAAGTTGACATCCACTGAAGACCAGAGATGTTGCACGTAACCTTAGGGAATGGAATATAGATATTGGGGTCCAGGTCTGGTCACTCTACTGCCCCCAGATATAAGGAATATCAGGGGAAGAGACTGGCAAAATGAATGTCAGGGGGTCCACGTCTTGTCAACCTACTACCCCCAGACATAAGGGACATCAGGGGAAGAGCCTGGCACAACAAATGTCAGGGGTCCACGTCTGGTCAACCTACTACCCCCAGATATAAGGAATCTCAGGGGAAGAGCCTGGCACAGCAAATGTCAGGGGTCCACGTCTGGTCAGCCTGCTACTACCCCCAGATATAAGGGAACATCAGGGGAAGAGCGCGGGATGAATTTAGAAAAAAGAGAGAGGAAAAAAGAGAGCTCCCTTCAAGGTATACCGGATCATGCAGATTGCACAACATTCTCTGTACATGTGTACCTGTGTGTGTGTGTGTGTGTGTGTGAGAGAGAGAGAGAGAGAGAGAGAGAGAGAGAGAGAGAGAGAGAGAGAGAGAGAGAGAGAGAGAGATTTGCTTTTCCCCCCCTACTTAATGACAGAATTGCAAATGGGATAGCGCCCCGTACATCATGATTGAATAAAAAATGTTCTGAAAGTTAATCCACTGTGAGACTGAAGCTGTATTTCACCCTCCCTCCCTCCGAGTATTTCACCCCCCCCCCCCTCATTGAAGCTGTATTTCACCCTCCCACCCTCCCTCCCTCCTTCCCTCCTAGTGTTGAGTAACGTCCCATTAGCCGTTTTCTCTCCGTGTTAAGAGGCTCAGAAATAAAACGAGTCTAATGATTTTTTTTCTGTGCCCGTAAAAAAACCCAGTATTGTTGTTAGTGCAATTTTGCCTCTTGCGCATGGTAAGCATTGGGAGTGTTGGGTGTGTGTGTGTGTGTGTGTGTGTGTGTGTGTGTGTGGTGTGTGTGTGTGTGTGTGTGTGTGTGTGTGTGTGTGTGTGTGTGTTACGAAAGTCCCCACAGACGGGGACACAAGAGATTGCTCTGTACTTGGATACTTTACCTTAGGTATGGCGTATACCTTACGATGGTTTATCTGACGTATACTTTACGATGGTTTACCTTACGTATATACCTTACGTTGGTTTACCTTACGGATATACCTTACGATGGTTTACCTTACGTATATACCTTACGATGGTTTACCTTACGTATATACCTTACGATGGTTTACCTTACGTATATACCTTACGATGGTTTACCTTACGTATATACCTTACGATGATTTACCTTACGTATATACCTTACGATGGTTTGGGAGGTCTTCTTACACCCCCACACACAACTGGGTCTGGGACCACAAGCTGTCCTGTTGCTCCTCTGCTCAGCCAAGCTGTTGGAGGCCGCAGACCGTATACCTTACGTATCTGAAGTATACCTCACGATGGTTTACCTTACGTATGTACCTTACGATGGTTTGGGAGGTCTTCTACCCCCACACATGGTTTACGAGAGACGTGATAACACCCAGAAAATGTTGCTTGCCAACGGCGCGTCCAGCCATCCCCACGTAACGCGACGAAAAAAAAGAACAAAAAAACAAACAAAAAACAGTGAGCCGCAAATAGCAACACTTAGATATCTGCCCAGGGAAGCGTACATCCAAGGTAAACCCCTGACCAGGTGGGGGTCAGGTGAGCAGCCGGCCAGGTGGAGGGCAGGTGGAGGTCAGGTGAGCAGCCGGCCAGGTGGGGGTAGGTGAGCAGGCCAGGTAGGGGGTTGGTGAGCAGGCCAGGTAGGGGGTTGGTGAGCAGGCCAGGTAGGGGGTTGGTGAGCAGCAGGCCAGGTGGAGGGCAGGTGAGCAAGCCAGGGGGTTGGTAAGTAGGCCAGGTAGATGGCAGGTGAGCAGCAGGCCAAGTGGAGGGCAGGTGAGCAGGCCAGGTAGGGGGTTGGTGAGCAGGCCAGGTGGAGGGCAGGTGAGCAGGCCAGGTGGAGGGTTGGTGAGCAGGCCAGGTGGAGGGTAGGTGAGCAGGCCAGGTAGGGGGATGGTGAGCAGGCCAGGTGGAGGGCAGGTGAGTAGGCCAGGTGGAGGGCAGGTGAGCAGGCCAGGTAGGCGGTTGGTGAGCAGGCCAGGTGGAGGGCAGCTGAGCAGGCCAGATGGGGGTCAGATGAGCAGCAGGCCAGGTGGGGGTCAGATGAGCAGCAGGCCAGGTGGGGGTAAGATGAGCAGCAGGCCAGGTTAGGGCAAGTGAGCAGCAGGCCAGGTTGAGGGGCAGGTGAGCAGCAGGCCAGGTTAAGGGGCAGGTGAGCAACAGGCCAGGTTGGGGGGGGCAGGTGAGCAGCAGGCCAGATTGGGGGGCAGGTGAGCAGCAGGCCAGATTGGGGGGCAGGTGAGCAGCAGGCCAGGTTAGGGGGGCAGGTGAGCAGCAGGTCAGGTTAGGGGGCAGGTGAGCAGCAGGTCAGATTGGGAGGCAGGTGAGCAGCAGGCCAGGTTATGGGGGCAGGTGAGCAGCAGGCCAGGTTAGGGGGGCAGGTGAGCAGCAGGCCAGGTTAGGGGGGCAGGTGAGCAGCAGGCCAGGTTAGGGGGGCAGATGAGCAGCAGGCCAGGTTGGGGGGCAGGTGAGCAGCAGGCCAGATTGAGGGGCAGGTGAGCAGCAGGCCAGGTTAGGGGGCAGGTGAGCAGCAGGTCAGGTGGGGAGGCAGGTGAGCAGCAGGCCAGGTTAGGGGGGGCAGGTGAGCAGCAGGCCAGGTTAGGGGACAGGTGAGCAGCAGGCCAGGGGGCAGGTGAGCAGCAGGCCAGATTGAGGGGCAGGTGAGCAGCAGGCCAGGTGGGGGAGGGGCAGGTGAGTCTGGATGGTTGATGATGTAAGAGGGAGATGCCTCCACCATTTCCCTCCAGGCCAGGAACATGTCCACATGGTCAGGCTTATATATTCTTCTTCTTGGTCGCTATTGTCTGTAAGGAAGGACTCGCTCCTTGTCAAGCACGCCTCCTCCTCCTCCTCCTCCTCCTCCTCCCCCCGCTGCTCGCCCCTCACGAGCTGGGGGGTGGCGGCCCGGACGATGACAGAGCCGGGGACGAAGCCTGGTGAGGGTGACGTGTGCGCTAGGTGATGGTGGTGGTGGTGGAACGGCCCCATCGTCCCTGGATGTAGACGAGGTCTGGGCTGTTGTTGTCTCTCTCTCTCTCTCTCTCTCTCTCTCTCTCTCTCTCTCTCTCTCTCTCTCTCTCTCTCTCTCTCTCTCTCTCTCTCTCCCCATCCCCGGTCTGACAATCGTGAGTTCGTCTGTAATGACAAGTCGTGTTGATCTGCCAGACCCACACGGGTTGATCCAGCAGACACTAATGTTGATCAGTTAGACAGAGAAATTGATCTAGTAGACGGTTATTATATTGATCCAAGCAAGCATGTTGATCAGTTAGACGGAGAAATTGATCAAGTAGACGGTTATTATATTGATCCAAGCAAGCATGTTGATCAGTTAGACGGAGAAATTGATCAAGTAGACGGTTATTATATTGATCCAAGCAAGCATGTTGATCAGTTAGACGGAGAAATTGATCAAGTAGACGGTTATTATATTGATCTAAGCAAGCATGTTGATCAGTTAGACGGAGAAATTGATCTAGTAGACGGTTATTATATTGATCCAAGCAAGCATGTTGATCAGTTAGACGGAGAAATTGATCAAGTAGACGGTTATTATATTGATCCAAGCAAGCATGTTGATCAGTAGACCGAGAAATTGATCTAGTAGACGGTTATTATATTGATCCAAGCAAGCATGTTGATCTGTTAGACGGAGAAATTGATCAAGTAGACGGTTATTATATTGATCCAAGCAAGCATGTTGATCAGTTAGACGGAGAAATTGATCAAGTAGACGGTTATTATATTGATCCAAGCAAGCATGTTGATCAGTTAGACAGAGAAATTGATCTAGTAGACGGTTATTATATTGATCCAAGCAAGCATGTTGATCAGTTAGACAGAGAAATTGATCTAGTAGACGGTTATTATATTGATCCAAGCAAGCATGTTGATCAGTTAGACGGAGAAATTGATCAAGTAGACGGTTATTATATTGATCCAAGCAAGCATGTTGATCTGTTAGACGGAGAAATTGATCAAGTAGACGGTTATTATATTGATCCAAGCAAGCATGTTGATCAGTTAGACGGAGAAATTGATCAAGTAGACGGTTATTATATTGATCCAAGCAAGCATGTTGATCAGTTAGACGGAGAAATTGATCTAGTAGACGGTTATTATATTGATCCAAGCAAGCATGTTGATCAGTTAGACGGAGAAATTTATCAAGTAGACGGTTATTATATTGATCCAAGCAAGCATGTTGATCAGTAGACCGAGAAATTGATCTAGTAGACGGTTATTATATTGATCCAAGCAAGTATGTTGATCTGTTAGACGGAGAAATTGATCAAGTAGACGGTTATTATATTGATCCAAGCAAGCATGTTGATCAGTAGACGGAGAAATTGATCTAGTAGACGGTTATTATATTGATCCAAGCAAGCATGTTGATCAGTAGACGGAGAAATTGATCTAGTAGACGGTTAGACGGAGAAATTGATCGAGTAGACGGTTAATATAGTGATCCAAGCAAACAATGACATTGATCTGGCAGACTCGCTCGTTGATCCAGCCTTGTCGCTGATCCAGCAGACAATATAATGTTGATCCAGTACAGTGAGCACAACACGAGAGTTTGAGGGAGGAGGGTCAGAGAGAGAGAGCCTGGCCATGCACTCAGCCTGGGCCAGACCCGGACTCATGGTAATGCATGACACCTCCAGCACCTGCACTAGATATCCTCTGGAGGAGGGGGAAAAGTCTACCCAGATCCTGGCCTCCTTCCCGAGGGTGTGACACTGACCCCCACACCCCCACACACATCTTGCCCACAACACGATGGTGGGAGCGACGTCGTCCCACAACCTGCCCACGACCCACACCACCACCACCACCACCATCATCACACATCATTAAGACTCTCCAGAGAGTCGTAAAGAGTCCAAGTGACTGACTGAATGGAAGTGAACCTAACCCAGGACAACATCATGGTGTCAGGGCGAGGGAAGATCTTGTTGCCCCGCCTCTCACTTGCTTCACCACAAAGATAACATGGTTCAAGTTCTGGGGGGAAACTGAGAACCAGATGTGGACGTGGTCTACACCAGACTTTGGGTAAAGGATTTGATATATATGACCACAGTGTCACAACACATGAAATGCGAAAGATGGGAATAACCGGGAAGAAAATTGGTAGATGGATATATAACATTTTAGAAGCCCATAGATCACAACCCATGAACTATACACATCTCCATTTCTTCTATAGTTACAAGCTCAGTCCCCTCCCCCAAGGAAGTGTACTTGCTCCCCTCCTGTTCCTCAGTCGTATATGTAACAGTATTAACGCAGGTTCCTTTTTGTGAGTATATTATACAAGTGTTACCCCGCGGAGTCTCTTGGCTTACATGTTTCGGTGTGGTAATTTGGACAACAGATCGTGAGGAAATGTGATGTGTTTGGCGGTATTGATCCTTTCATTCACCTTACGTTCCAGTGGTGTTACGTTGTTGATTGTATGGGTGTTACGTTGTTAGTTCCAGTGGTGTTACGTTGTTGATTGTATGGGTGTTACGTTGTTAGTTCCAGTGGTGTTACGTTGTTGATTGTATGGGTGTTACGTTGTTAGTTCCAGTGGTGTTACGTTGTTGATTGTAAGGACGTTACGTTGTTAGTTCCAGTGGTGTTACGTCTTTGATTGTAGGGGTGTTACGTTGTTAGTTCCAGTGGTGTTACGTTGTTGAATGTAGGGGCGTTACGTTGTTAGTTCCAGTGGCGTTACGTCGTTGATTGTATGGGTGTTACGTCGTTGATTGTAGGGGCGTTACGTTGTTAGTTCCAGTGGCATTATGTTATCAGTTCCACTAGGATGACGTTGTTATAGTTGTCAGTGGCGTGGTGACTGTGTCAAGAGAGAGGTGGTTGTTAGTATTACTCTCAGGTTTTTGTGGATATACTTCAGTGACATCAATTCAATCTTTTAAAACCATTTTCTCAATCTATGGAATCTGGAACATTTTTTTCCCTTTTTCGAAAGTGAGTAAGTCATGTCAGACTTTATTTTTTCAGTAGTTCTGTTGTGATGTGGGTCAGAAGTGGGTCTCGTATATTAAGGTCAAGCGTTTTCTTTGGGTGGACTGAAAGAAAGTTCGACAGTGGTATTTAGAGAGGAAAATGGGAGTCAGGACTAATAATAATGACTGTGGAAGTTGTTTCGTCTCTCCAGACAGATAGATAGATAGGTAGGATAGATAGATAAATAGATAGATATATAATATATATATATATATATATATAGATAAGTAGATAGATAGATAAATAGATACATAGATAGATAGATAGATAGATAAATATATATATATATTATCCCTGGGACTCCTCCTCCTCCTAAAAATATGCAAATTTTGTTTGCGGACTATCCCTGAACCTCTTTGTGTTGTAGGAACGGCCAGGTCTAGGCGGGGGCCACACCTGCTGGCGCGGCCCAGTTAACACGGGCTGGCCACGGGGCCACACCTGTTGGCGCGGCCCAGTTAACACGGGCTGGCCACGAGGCCACACCTGCTGGCGCGGCCCAGTTAACACGGCTGGCCACGGAGCCACACCTGTTGGCGCGGCCCAGTTAACACGGGCTGGCCACGGGGCCACACCTGTTGGCGCGGCCCAGTTAACACGGGCTGGCCACGGGGCCACACCTGTTGGCGCGGCCCAGTTAACACGGGCTGGCCACGGAGCCACACCTGTTGGCGCGGCCCAGTTAACACGGCTGGCCACGGGGCCACACTGTTGGCGCGGCCCATTTAACACGGGCTGGCCACGGAGCCACACCTGTTGGCGCGGCCCAGTTAACACGGCTGGCCACGGGGCCACACTGTTGGCGCGGCCCAGTTAACACGGGCTGGCCACGGAGCCACACCTGTTGGCGCGGCCCAGTTAACACGGGCTGGCCACGGAGCCACACCTGTTGGCGCGGCCCATTTAACACGGGCTGGCCACGGGGCCACACTGTTGGCGCGGCCCATTTAACACGGGCTGGCCACGGAGCCACACCTGTTGGCGCGGCCCATTTAACACGGGCTGGCCACGGAGCCACACCTGTTGGCGCGGCCCATTTAACACGGGCTGGCCACGGAGCCACACCTGTTGGCGCGGCCCATTTAACACGGGCTGGCCACGGGGCCACACTGTTGGCGCGGCCCATTTAACACGGGCTGGCCACGGGGCCACACCTGTTGGCGCGGCCCATTTAACACGGGCTGGCCACGGGGCCACACTGTTGGCGCGGCCCATTTAACACGGGCTGGCCACGGGGCCACACTGTTGGCGCGGCCCAGTTAACACGGGCTGGCCACGGGGCCACACTGTTGGCGCGGCCCAGTTAACACGGGCTGGCCACGGAGCCACACCTGTTGGCGCGGCCCATTTAACACGGGCTGGCCACGGGGCCACACCTGCTGGCGCGGCCCAGTTAACACGGGCTGGCCACGGGGCCACACCTGTTGGCGCGGCCCAGTTAACACGGGCTGGCCACGGGGCCACACCTGTTGGCGCGGCCCAGTTAACACGGGCTGGCCACGAGGCCACACCTGTTGGCGCGGCCCAGTTAACACGTGCTGGCCACGGGGCCACACCTGTTGGCGCGGCCCAGTTAACACGGGCTGGCCACGGGGCCACACCTGTTGGCGCGGCCCAGTTAACACGGGCTGGCCACGGGGCCACACCTGTTGGCGCGGCCCAGTTAACACGGGCTGGCCACGGGCCACAACCTGTTGGCGCGGCCCAGTTAACACGGGCTGGCCACGGGGCCACACCTGTTGGCGCGGCCCAGTTAACACGGGCTGGCCACGGGGCCACACCTGCTGGTGCGGCCCAGGGAACACGGGCTGGCCACAACCCTCCGCATCAGGGGGCTCGCTACCGTCCGTGTTGCTTTTCAACGCTCCAGGGGTGGAGGGATCACATGGCTGCTGCTGTGTCATACTATACGCTGGTTGGCTGCCAAGACTGTGCGTTGTTGAACGCGACGCTCCGTATTGTCGTGACGTCACGGTATTCTAGGGGGGGGGGGGGGATGGACTTGATGTCGTCTGTGTGGCCGTACTTTTGGCCGTTTTCTGTGCAACACTGAGGCCATAGGGAACCACTCGTTTTCTGTGCAACACTGAGAGCCTAGGGAACCACTCGTTTTCTGTGCAATACTGAGGCCCTAGGGAACCACTCGTTTTCTGTGCAATACTGAGGCCCTAGGGAACCACTCGTTTTCTGTGCAACACTGAGGCCCTAGGGAACCACTCGTTTTCTGTGCAACACTGAGGATTTGAGGAACCACTCGTTTTCTGTGCAACACTGAGGGCCTAGGGAACCAACCACTCGTTTTCTGTGCAACACTGAGGATTTGAGGAACCACTCGTTTTCTGTGCAACACTGAGGGCCTAGGGAACCAACCACTCGTTTTCTGTGCAACACTGAGGATTTGAGGAACCACTCGTTTTCTGTGCAATACTGAGGCCCTAGGGAACCACTCGTTTTCTGTGCAACACTGAGGATTTGAGGAACCACTCGTTTTCTGTGCAACACTGAGGGCCTAGGGAACCAACCACTCGTTTTCTGTGCAACACTGAGGATTTGAGGAACCACTCGTTTTCTGTGCAACACTGAGGATTTGAGGAACCACTCGTTTTCTGTGCAATACTGAGGCCCTAGGGAACCACTCGTTTTCTGTGCAACACTGAGGGCCTAGGGAACCAACCACTCGTTTTCTGTGCAACACTGAGGGCCTAGGGAACCAACCACTCGTTTTCTGTGCAATACTGAGGCCCTAGGGAACCACTCGTTTTCTGTGCAACACTGAGGCCCTAGGGAACCACTCGTTTTCTGTGCAATACTGAGGCCCTAGGGAACCACTCGTTTTCTGTGCAATACTGAGGCCCTAGGGAACCACTCGTTTTCTGTGCAACACTGAGGCCCTAGGGAACCACTCGTTTTCTGTGCAACACTGAGGGCCTAGGGAACCAACCACTCGTTTTCTGTGCAACACTGAGGGCCTAGGGAACCAACCACTCGTTTTCTGTGCAACACTGAGGATTTGAGGAACCACTCGTTTTCTGTGCAACACTGAGGATTTGAGGAACCACTCGTTTTCTGTGCAACACTGAGGATTTGAGGAACCACTCGTTTTCTGTGCAACACTGAGGCCCTAGGGAACCACTCGTTTTCTGTGCAACACTGAGGCCCTAGGGAACCACTCGTTTTCTGTGCAACACTGAGGATTTGAGGAACCACTCGTTTTCTGTGCAACACTGAGGATTTGAGGAACCACTCGTTTTCTGTGCAATACTGAGGCCCTAGGGAACCACTCGTTTTCTGTGCAACACTGAGGATTTGAGGAACCACTCGTTTTCTGTGCAACACTGAGGCCCTAGGGAACCACTCGTTTTCTGTGCAACACTGAGGATTTGAGGAACCACTCGTTTTCTGTGCAATACTGAGGCCCTAGGGAACCACTCGTTTTCTGTGCAATACTGAGGCCCTAGGGAACCACTCGTTTTCTGTGCAACACTGAGGATTTGAGGAACCACTCGTTTTCTGTGCAATACTGAGGCCCTAGGGAACCACTCGTTTTCTGTGCAACACTGAGGGCCTAGGGAACCAACCACTCGTTTTCTGTGCAATACTGAGGCCCTAGGGAACCACTCGTTTTCTGTGCAACACTGAGGATTTGAGGAACCACTCGTTTTCTGTGCAACACTGAGGCCCTAGGGAACCACTCGTTTTCTGTGCAATACTGAGGCCCTAGGGAACCACTCGTTTTCTGTGCAACACTGAGGATTTGAGGAACCACTCGTTTTCTGTGCAACACTGAGGATTTGAGGAACCACTCGTTTTCTGTGCAACACTGAGGCCCTAGGGAACCACTCGTTTTCTGTGCAATACTGAGGCCCTAGGGAACCACTCGTTTTCTGTGCAATACTGAGGCCCTAGGGAACCACTCGTTTTCTGTGCAATACTGAGGCCCTAGGGAACCACTCGTTTTCTGTGCAACACTGAGGGCCTAGGGAACCAACCACTCGTTTTCTGTGCAACACTGAGGGCCTAGGGAACCAACCACTCGTTTTCTGTGCAATACTGAGGCCCTAGGGAACCACTCGTTTTCTGTGCAACACTGAGGATTTGAGGAACCACTCGTTTTCTGTGCAACACTGAGGATTTGAGGAACCACTCGTTTTCTGTGCAACACTGAGGGCCTAGGGAACCAACCACTCGTTTTCTGTGCAATACTGAGGCCCTAGGGAACCACTCGTTTTCTGTGCAACACTGAGGATTTGAGGAACCACTCGTTTTCTGTGCAACACTGAGGATTTGAGGAACCACTCGTTTTCTGTGCAATACTGAGGCCCTAGGGAACCACTCGTTTTCTGTGCAACACTGAGGATTTGAGGAACCACTCGTTTTCTGTGCAACACTGAGGATTTGAGGAACCACTCGTTTTCTGTGCAACACTGAGGGCCTAGGGAACCAACCACTCGTTTTCTGTGCAATACTGAGGCCCTAGGGAACCACTCGTTTTCTGTGCAATACTGAGGCCCTAGGGAACCACTCGTTTTCTGTGCAATACTGAGGCCCTAGGGAACCACTCGTTTTCTGTGCAACACTGAGGATTTGAGGAACCACTCGTTTTCTGTGCAATACTGAGGCCCTAGGGAACCACTCGTTTTCTGTGCAACACTGAGGCCCTAGGGAACCACTCGTTTTCTGTGCAACACTGAGGGCCTAGGGAACCAACCACTCGTTTTCTGTGCAACACTGAGGATTTGAGGAACCACTCGTTTTCTGTGCAACACTGAGGCCCTAGGGAACCACTCGTTTTCTGTGCAACACTGAGGATTTGAGGAACCACTCGTTTTCTGTGCAACACTGAGGCCCTAGGGAACCAACCACTCGTTTTCTGTGCAACACTGAGGCCCTAGGGAACCACTCGTTTTCTGTGCAATACTGAGGCCCTAGGGAACCACTCGTTTTCTGTGCAACACTGAGGATTTGAGGAACCACTCGTTTTCTGTGCAATACTGAGGCCCTAGGGAACCACTCGTTTTCTGTGCAACACTGAGGATTTGAGGAACCACTCGTTTTCTGTGCAATACTGAGGCCTAGGGAACCACTCGTTTTCTGTGCAACACTGAGGCCCTAGGGAACCACTCGTTTTCTGTGCAACACTGAGGCCATAGGGAACCACTCGTTTTCTGTGCAACACTGAGGCCCTAGGGAACCACTCGTTTTCTGTGCAACACTGAGGGCCTAGGGAACCAACCACTCGTTTTCTGTGCAACACTGAGGGCCTAGGGAACCAACCACTCGTTTTCTGTGCAACACTGAGGCCTTAGGGAACCAACCACTCGTTTTCTGTGCAATACTGAGGCCCTAGGGAACCACTCGTTTTCTGTGCAACACTGAGGCCCTAGGGAACCACTCGTTTTCTGTGCAACACTGAGGCCCTAGGGAACCACTCGTTTTCTGCGGAAGATTGCGTCCTAGGGAACACTATTTTCTGTGCAGCACGACGTTCTGGTGATCATAATTTTCTGTGCATCACTGTGGCTTAGAGTGCTAAATGTTGTCTCTGTTACTCTATGGCCTAGGGGGCCAGATGAATACCTTGTGAAGTCTGCGGTGGTCTTCTCCCACAGTGGTCCGGGCTGGGGGTCCAGGCTGCTGCTGGGTTGGGTGGGTGGTTGGTGGTGGACCAAGGTGTTGGAAGCGGCAGGCCCTCAGGTCCACATAGCCCCCCACAGCCTGGCTGGTCTGGTCCACTTTGTAGGTACTTGTCCAGTGAACTTCTCTACCGTGCATCCCAGGCTGTTTCTGATGATGGTACATGGCGACGTAGTGTGGAAGAGTCTTGGGCCCCGGGCGTGTAAGATGTCCTCTCTCTCTCTGTATATATCGCACCTCTAGATTTCACAGGTAGTATTTTACATAGTCTTCCATGCCTGTCGTGCCAGTAGGATGTTATTTCTTAATATAAGTTGGCAGCCAAACCTTCTAGGATTTTCCAGGTACAGATTATGATATACCGCTCCCGTCTGCGGTCCAGGGAATTGAGCCTCGTTTGCAACCATTTCCAGGAATTTAGCTTCTTTACCACGTAAATATGTGCAGTGAAAGCCCTCTGAACATTTTCTAATTCTGCAGTTTCGCCCGCCTTGTAGGGTGATGTTAGGACGCAACAGTATTGAACTCGTGAAAGAATATCAACATTGATGTTTCTTCTCTTGAAGGTCCGCAGGATCCAGCCTTTCATCCTTCTGCATGAGGCAACCGTTGTTATGTTGTGTTCGCTGAAGGTTAGGTCGTTACATATCATTCAACTGAGTTATGATATCGTCTGTGTCTGTCCGATATTCTGTATTGTTTTTGATTGCTTCGTTTTTCCGATACCGAAAGAGTTGAAACTTATCTCTAAGAAGAATATGTTATTCTCGGTTGCCCAGTCAAATACCTCGTTCATGTTTGTAGCATATCGGCATCTTTTCCATTCATACCTATTGTTGTATCATCTTTGTTACAAAGGATGATATAAAACTGTGGTTCGTATTCGTGTCAATGTCATTTTAAAAGAATGAGGAATAGAGGGGGTCCAAGTACAGTTCCTTGGGGGACTGAGCTTTTTTACCACAGAGGCACTGGAGATGTCGTGGTTTACAACTACGTGTTGTGGTCTGTTAGAAAGTTTTAAATCCATTTTCCATTTTTTTGGGGTTATTCCCGTCTTTCGCATTTCGTGTGCTATGACACTGTGGTCTCGTTTGTCAAATGGTTTTTCAAAGTCTGTGTAAATCACCTCCGCATTTGGTTCTCAGTTATCCCCCCAGAACTTGAACCATGTTATCTTTGTGGTGAAGCAAGTGAGAGGCGGGGCAACAAGATCTTCCCTCGCCCTGACACCATGATGTTGTCCTGGGATAGGTTCACTTCCGTACAGTCAGTCACCTGGACTCTTTACGACTCTTTCGAAGACTTTAATGACGTGCGATGTTATTAAATGCTCTCGTTTGATAGTTACTTTTTTTTCCGGGACTGTTTTCCATCCACCTTTGTGGTCGACCAACCCTATAGCTTGGAGCTCAGAGGCCGGAGTGTGGGGTGTGAAGACTTTATCATGTAGCATCAAGCTCTGGAGATGAACATGTTTGAGTGTCTTGGACAACTTGGCCTCTCTGTTTACCTCTGAGGTCCAGATGGTCTCTTAACCCTCTGGGTCTAAAGACCAGATGGTCTTTACCATCAGGGTTTGAAGACCAGCCTGCTCTCCGTACCATCGATAGACCAGGCGACATCATTACCAACATATGAAAAAATATTAGTCTGGAGACCAGATGGTTACTGTGGCATCTGTGTCTGGAGACCAGATGTTGTATGCTTCATCAGGCATATGTGTATGGAGACCAGATGTTGTATGCATCATCAGGCTTTGGAGACCAGTTTGGTCTTTCTGCCATCATCCCGTGCACCATCTGAGTCTAGAGAAGATGGTGTCTGTACCATCTGTGTCTGGAGGTCAGATAGCCTGTGTGCGACCAGATGGTCTTCCCTAACATCACGCTCGAGAGACCAGATGGTCTTCTCCACTCTCTTGCTCTGCAGAGTAGATAATGGCCTTTGTACCATCTGAGTCTGCAGACCAGATGGCCTTTGTCCCACCGGGGGTCTGGAGACCAGTTGGCCTCTTCACCCACTGGGTCTGCAGACCAGATGGCCTTTATCCCACCGGGGGTCTGGAGACCAGTTGGCCTCTTCACCCACTGGGTCTGGAGACAAGTGTAAGGTACGGGAGGATATACGTACCATCTCGAAGCAGCTGCAGCAGCATTGTCATCAAGTTGGTACGTCAGGAAGATCGGTCGCCAGGATCAACGTTGGGTCAGGGGGAAGAGGCAAGGCAGGCGTTGACGCCCATGCTCCTGCCGCCCTTCTCCCACCCCCGTCCCCACGGCCCACGATCAATAGGAGGCGTGTGGGCTCACATCCTCCCACCAACAACCCATTCCATCTCCAACCTGAACCCCCCCGCGCCCATCGCCTCTGCCACACGCTTGTTCAATCCCCCACTGTCTCTCCATCTGAATCACCCGGTAATTGATTGTTGTGGTCCCAGGGAATGGGGTAGATGTCCCGGGTCCCAGGGACGTGGTTGATGTCTTATGGTCCCCGGGACGTGGTTGATGTCTTGTGGTCCCAGGGACGTGGTTGATGTCATGATCCCAGGAGCACTGGTAGATATCTTGGTCCCAGGAGCACTGGTAGATATCTTGGTCCCAGGAGCACTGGTAGATATCTTGGTCCCAGGAGCACTGGTAGATATCTTGGTCCCAGGAGCACTGGTAGATATCTTGGTCCCAGGAGCACTGGTAGATATCTTGGTCCCAGGAGCACTGGTAGATACATAGACCTAGAAACACCTGGTAGATCGCTAGGCCTACAAATCAGCTGGTAATTCTCTGACCCTAGGAGGTAGAGGGTAGATCAGTAGACCTACCAGCTAGCTGGTAGATTCGTGGACCTACGAAAGACAGCTGGTAAATCCGTGGCAGCTGGTACATTTTTGTAGGTACAATGCAGCTGGTAAATCCGTAGACAAGGCAGCTGGTACATTTTTGTCGGTACAATGCAGCTGGTGAATCCGTGGACAAGGCAGCTGGTACATTTTTGTAGGTACAATGCAGCTGGTAAATCCGTAGACAAGGCAGCTGGTACATTTTCGTAGGTACAATGCAGCTGGTACATCCTTGTGGACCCACACGACAGCTGGTACATATTTGTCGGTACAATGCAGCTGGTCCATTTTTGTCGGTATACAGTGCAGGTGGTACATCCGTGTGGACGGCAGCTGGTAGCTCCGTAGGGCCAGCAGGCCGGCCTGGGGCCGTGATGATGTGTGTAAACCATCCCTGCCAGGGAGGAGGAGGTGGGTGAGGTGTGTGTGTGTGGGCGGGGGAGGTGTAGACCCCTCCTGATCGATCACCTCCACAGGGACGAAAACACACACACACACACACACACACACACACACAGGGGCCGCGACCCCTTCCTCTGCCGTTCTTCTGCCTCCCAGTGCCGGGCCCTTCCTCTTGTTCGTGTGTCTCTTCGTTCGTGGGGGCTACCCCTGTAAAAGGGGAAGGGTGGGTGGGTCTCTCTCTCGTCTGCCGTCACCTGTGGGATTGTGGCATCCCACAAGGTGTGGGGTTGGAGGGGGGTGTGTTGTTGTTTGCCGTCACTTGCGTGCTTGTGGTGTACTTCAAGTTCGGGCGGTGTTGTCTGCCGTCACTTGTGTGCCTGTGGTGGATCTCTAGTTAGTGGAGGGGGGTGGGGCTGTGGCTGTTTGCCGTCACTTGTGTGCTTGTAGTGTACCTCAGGTTGGGGGGTGTTGTCTGCCGTCACTTGTTTGCTTGTGGTGTAGGTGTTGGGGGGTGAGGTGTTGTTTGCCGTCTCTTGTTTGCTTATGGCATCCCTCAAGGTTTGGGGGGGTGGGGAGGGGGATGTTGTCTGCCGTCACTTGTGTGCTTGTGGCGTCACGCGGCCGTCGTACGTGCACGACGCATGCCTGGAGGCAAACAAGATACGCTTCTGCGTAACCAGGAAGAGACGAAGCCAGACAGACAGCGACATAGTATGTTTAGACCGAGACATTTCAGACCTTGGCTTCTGTGTGCGATATGATAAAGCGTCTGAAATTATATGTTTCCACATACTACAGGCACTCATCCACCACAGCAGTCAAGACGTATTTCCCCATACTACAGGCACTCATCCACCACAGCAGTCAAGATGTATTTCCACATGCTACAGGCACTCATCCACCACAGCAGTCAAGATATATTTCCACATACCACAGTTCCTCATCCACCACAGAACTCAAGACGTATTTCCACATACCACAGTTCCTCATCCACCACAGAACTCAAGATGTTATTTCCACATACCACAGGCACTCATCCACCACAGCAATCAACACAGAGATCAATAACGGAAGACTGGATGTACAACTTTTCAAACACCGTGATAACTTGTAATTGTGCACCATGCCGTCTCCAGTGCTTTCACAACAGAAAGCTCAGTGGCCCCAAGGAACTGCAATTGCACCCTCACCTCTTTCTTATTGCTGTATCTTACATGGATGTGAATAGAAGTCACAGCCTCATACCATTATTCGCAGACGATACGACAATAAGTATGAAGATCGCATCAGTACAGGACGCTGAAAGGCAACAAAGAGACAGATTGAAGATTTCCTCCAGTGGATCACTGCTTTCCAGTGGAGATGATAAGGTTCAACTCCTCAGCTACGGGGAAAATGAAGGAATCGAAGACAGTACAGAATACTGAATAAACACAGACACTATCATGAACCTGATGAATAAGTGAAAGACCTTTGAGTGATAATGTCAAACGGCTTAACCTTCAGCGAACAAACCAAAGTAACAGTTGCCTCTTCCAGAGGAATGGTGGGATGGATCCTGCAGACTTTAGAGACAAGAGAGGAATTCCAGTGAGGATGCTCTTGAAGGCGCTAATCCTCTCACGAATAGAATATTCCTGTGTTCTAAGATGACCCTTTTAAGGATAGCGAATGTGTAGAATTAGAAGGTCTTCAGAGATCATTCACAGCCCATATTAACATGGTAAAGGAATTAGATTATTTGAAACGGCTGAAATCACTGAAGCTGATGCGTAGACGAGAGAGGTATATCATCATCTATACTGGGAAAATCCTGGAAGGTATGTTTCCCCACTTGCAACTGGAGATAACATCCTGACGGCAAGACAGGCATGAAAAAGTATGTAAAATATCCCAACAAAGTCCATAGGTGCCGTATGTACAAAAAGAGAGAACACATTAAAACCCCGGGGCCCAAGATTCTTCCACACGTCGCCATGTACCATCATCAGAAACAGCCTGGGATGCACGGTAGAAAAGTTCACTGGACTAGTACCTACAAAGTGGACCAGACCAGCCAGGCTGTGGGGGGCTATGTGGGCCTGAGGGCTGCCGCTTCCATCACCTTGGTCTACCACCAACCACCCACCCAACCCAGCAGCAGCCTGGACCCCCAGCCCGGACCACTGTGGGGGGCTATGTGGGCCTGAGGGCTGCCGCTTCCAACACCTTGGTCCACCACCAACCACCACCCAACCCAGCAACATGACCCCGCCCCGAACTGTGGGGGGCAGAGGACTCGCAAGCCTTCACCAGGTATGCTAAAAGATGCCGTAAGAACCACTTGTTGCCAGTGAGATGACGGATGTGCTGAAGATGCAATATGACCCAATCATTACCAGGTGATGATGACTGACTGACGTACTGATGATGTAGCATGACCTCAGCCATTTCCAGGAGATGACTGGCATACTGAAGATGCAGTATGGACCTGTTAGTGCCAGGAGATGACTGACATACTAAAGACGTAGTATGACCCAGATATTGCCCGGAGTTGACTGGAAATGGTAGATCTGTATAAAATGAACTAATTTTTAGTCAGTCAAGAGCCCCTGTCCAGCAGCAGACCCTCTCTCTGTTACACACTGCAGAGCTCAATCACCACGACACTGGTCTTCCAGAGGTCCATTGACAGCGTGCCCATATTCTGTATTCCAGGAGCAGACTCCTGGAACTCTTAATGCTTCAGGATCCATGTACTGTGTTCCAGGACCAGACTCCTGGAACTCCTACGTTTCAAGCTCCATGTACTGTGTTCCAGGACCAGACTCCTGGAACTCTTAATGTTTCAAGCTCCATGTACTGTGTTCCAGGAGCAGACTCCTGGAACTTTCATGTTTCAAGATCCATGTACTGTGTTCCAGGACCAAACTCCTGGAACTTTCATGTTTCAAGATCCAAGTACTCCGTTCCAGGACCGGACTCCTGGAACTCATATTTCAAGATCCAAGTACTGTATTCCAGGAGCAGACTCCTGGAACTCTTATGTTTCAAGATCCAAGTATTCTGTTCCAGGACCAGACTCCTGGAACTCCTATGTTTCAAGCTCCATGTACTGTGTTCCAGGACCAGACTCCTGGAACTCCTATGTTTCAAGCTCCATGTACTTGTGTTCCAGGACCAGACTCCTGGAACTCCTATGTTTCAAGCTCCATGTACTGTGTTCCAGGACCAGACTCCTGGAACTCCTATGTTTCAAGCTCCATGTACTGTGTTCCAGGACCAGACTCCTGGAACTCCTATGTTTCAAGCTCCATGTACTGTGTTCCAGGACCAGACTCCTGGAACTCCTATGTTTCAAGCTCCATGTACTGTGTTCCAGGACCAGACTCCTGGAACTTTCATGTTTCAAGATCCATGTACTGTGTTCCAGGACCAGACTCCTGGAACTTTCATGTTTCAAGATCCATGTACTGTGTTCCAGGACCAGACTCCTGGAACTTTCATGTTTCAAGATCCATGTACTGTGTTCCAGGACCAGACTCCTGGAACTCCTATGTTTCAAGCTCCATGTACTGTGTTCCAGGACCAGACTCCTGGAACTCCTATGTTTCAAGCTCCATGTACTGTGTTCCAGGACCAGACTCCTGGAACTCCTATGTTTCAAGCTCCATGTACTGTGTTCCAGGACCAGACTCCTGGAACTCCTATGTTTCAAGCTCCATGTACTGTGTTCCAGGACCAAACTCCTGGAACTTTCATGTTTCAAGATCCATGTACTGTGTTCCAGGACCAAACTCCTGGAACTTTCATGTTTCAAGATCCATGTACTGTGTTCCAGGACCAAACTCCTGGAACTTTCATGTTTCAAGATCCATGTACTGTGTTCCAGGACCAGACTCCTGGAACTCCTATGTTTCAAGCTCCATGTACTGTGTTCAGGACCAGACTCCTGGAACTTTCATGTTTCAAGATCCATGTACTGTGTTCCAGGACCAGACTCCTGGAACTCCTATGTTTCAAGCTCCATGTACTGTGTTCCAGGACCAGACTCCTGGAACTCCTATGTTTCAAGCTCCATGTACTGTGTTCCAGGACCAAACTCCTGGAACTTTCATGTTTCAAGATCCATGTACTGTGTTCCAGGACCAAACTCCTGGAACTTTCATGTTTCAAGATCCATGTACTGTGTTCCAGGACCAAACTCCTGGAACTTTCATGTTTCAAGATCCATGTACTGTGTTCCAGGACCAGACTCCTGGAACTCCTATGTTTCAAGCTCCATGTACTGTGTTCAGGACCAGACTCCTGGAACTTTCATGTTTCAAGATCCATGTACTGTGTTCCAGGACCAGACTCCTGGAACTCCTATGTTTCAAGCTCCATGTACTGTGTTCCAGGACCAGACTCCTGGAACTCATATTTCAAGATCCAAGTATTCTGTTCCAGGACCAGACTCCTGGAACTCATATTTCAAGATCCAAGTATTCTGTTCCAGGACCAGACTCCTGGAACTTTCATGTTTCAAGATCCATGTACTGTGTTCCAGGACCAGACTCCTGGAACTTTCATGTTTCAAGATCCATGTACTGTGTTCCAGGACCAAACTCCTGGAACTTTCATGTTTCAAGATCCATGTACTGTGTTCCAGGACCAAACTCCTGGAACTTTCATGTTTCAAGATCCATGTACTGTGTTCCAGGACCAGACTCCTGGAACTTTCATGTTTCAAGATCCATGTACTGTGTTCCAGGACCAAACTCCTGGAACTTTCATGTTTCAAGATCCATGTACTGTGTTCCAGGACCAGACTCCTGGAACTCCTATGTTTCAAGCTCCATGTACTGTGTTCCAGGACCAGACTCCTGGAACTCCTATGTTTCAAGCTCCATGTACTGTGTTCCAGGACCAGACTCCTGGAACTCCTATGTTTCAAGCTCCATGTACTGTGTTCCAGGACCAAACTCCTGGAACTTTCATGTTTCAAGATCCATGTACTGTGTTCCAGGACCAGACTCCTGGAACTCCTATGTTTCAAGCTCCATGTACTGTGTTCCAGGACCAGACTCCTGGAACTCCTATGTTTCAAGCTCCATGTACTGTGTTCCAGGACCAGACTCCTGGAACTTTCATGTTTCAAGATCCAAGTATTCTGTTCCAGGACCAGACTCCTTAGTACTGTGTTCTAGGACCAGACTCCTGGAACTCCTATGTTTCAAGCTCCATGTACTGTGTTCCAGGACCAGACTCCTGGAACTCATATTTCAAGATCCAAGTATTCTGTTCCAGGACCAGACTCCTGGAACTCCTATGTTTCAAGCTCCATGTACTGTGTTCCAGGACCAGACTCCTGGAACTCCTATGTTTCAAGCTCCATGTACTGTGTTCCAGGACCAGACTCCTGGAACTCCTATGTTTCAAGCTCCATGTACTGTGTTCCAGGACCAAACTCCTGGAACTTTCATGTTTCAAGATCCATGTACTGTGTTCCAGGACCAAACTCCTGGAACTTTCATGTTTCAAGATCCAAGTATTCTGTTCCAGGACCAGACTCCTGGAACTCCTATGTTTCAAGCTCCATGTACTGTGTTCCAGGACCAAACTCCTGGAACTTTCATGTTTCAAGATCCAAGTATTCTGTTCCAGGACCAGACTCCTGGAACTCCTATGTTTCAAGCTCCATGTACTGTGTTCCAGGACCAAACTCCTGGAACTCTTATGTTTCAAGATCCAAGTATTCTGTTCCAGGACCAGACTCCTGGAACTCCTATGTTTCAAGCTCCATGTACTGTGTTCCAGGACCAGACTCCTGGAACTCCTATGTTTCAAGCTCCAAATGTATGTGTTCCAGGACCAGACTCCTGGAACTCCTATGTTTCAAGCTCCATGTACTGTGTTCCAGGACCAGACTCCTGGAACTCCTATGTTTCAAGCTCCATGTACTGTGTTCCAGGACCAGACTCCTGGAACTCTTTTATGTTCCAAGATTCGTACAGGGCATCATCACGAGGCACTAAACATCCTCTGGAACGAGAGAGTCTGGACTTTTATCATCCCATTGGAAAGTTCGAAGCTAACTCACACAGTCCCACTCATGTAGGGGGAAAGCGAGCGGGTTATGTAAGTACCAGTCGGTAACGCTGACACTCACATATCTCTGAAAGTTCCAGAAAAATCTGGAAACTTAATGTTGCCTGACCTCATGGAACCAAACGATTTACAGAAAACGAGAACCAAAAAAGGAAGAAAGGGAAAAAAAAAATGAGAAAATGGTTTCCGGGCGGGAAGTTAAGGGCCTTCTTCAGGTACTTGACCAGTCACCAAGATCACATTATACGAGGCTCGCTGCTCCCCTCGCCGACACACGACATCAAGGGAGATGCAGTATACAAGCGCGTTGCGTAAGCGTTTGACATCTGTGACCACCGCGGTGTCGTACACAGAAAATGTGGAAGGTATCAATATATATATATATATATATATATATATATATATATATATATATATATATATATATGTATATATATCTTTCTTTCTTTCTTTCATACTATTCGCCATTTCCCGCGTTAGCGAGGTAGCGTTAAGAACAGAGGACTGAGCCTTTGAGGAAATATCCTCACTTGGCCCCCTTCTCTGTTCCTTCGTTTGGAAAAAAAAATAGATAGATAGATAGATAGATAGAGAGAGAGAGAGAGAGAGAGAGAGAGAGAGAGAGAGAGAGAGAGAGAGAGAGAGAGAGAGAGAGAGAGAATTAACATATTGCTGTTGTACGGTAAGTCAGGCAACCCCCAGTGACTCAAAGGTAAAATAGGCCCTGTCCCCTGAGTTTACGTAAACCTCTTGTATTTCTGATTCCCTTGAACTAATATAGGTGTAAACATAGAGTAAAGGAAACTGTGTGGTTTAAGCAAAACAGGCGACCGTGAGGTATACTTAATGTTAACGTAGGATATGTAGGTAAACCATCCGAAGATGTACGTTGGTAAACTATTGTCAGGTATGTTTTAACATAGTCCAGCATAGTATACGTATACCTAAGTTAAACTGTATTAAGAAGATTAGAAAAACCTGGTAAGATTTACGTATAGTTAGCTATTGTAAGGTATGCTAACGGTAAACCATAGTTAAGTATACGTATGGTTCACCGTCATAAGGTTTACCTTTAGGAAACCCGTGTAAAGTAAACCAATGGTATACCATCAGGGAGTGCGTAGGTAAACTATTGTCAGGTATGTTTTAACATAGTCCAGCATAGTGTACGTGTACCCAAGGTAAACCATATATAAGAAAATTAAACCATGGTAAGATATACGTATAGTTTGCTATTGTAAGGTATACCTTCCGTAAACCATAGTAATGTACACGTATGGTTCACCATCACAAGGTTTACCTTTGGGAAACCCGTGTGAAGTAAACCAATGTAAACCATCCGGAGTGCGTAGGTAAACTATTGTCAGGTATGTTTTAACATAGTCCAGCATAGTATACGTGTACCCAAGGTATTCCATACAATTAAACCATGGTAAGATATACGTAAAGTATTGTAAGGTATACCTTCCGTAAACCATAGTAATGTATACTTATGGTTCACCAACACAAGGTTAACCTTTATAGGAAACCCGTGTAAGGTAAACCAATGGTAAACCGTTGTTAAGGGGTACGAATCCACACTCAAAAAAAAAACCCCACGGCAGGACTGGATGTTAACTAGGCAACTGAGATTTATTTTTAGGAATTAACTAATTACATTAAACTTTTGCTCATTTGGGATGCCGAAGGTAATTTTTTTATTTTTATTTTGAGACTTCTTTTATTAATGTGTATATTATAAATAAAAATATATATACATTCTTTTCTGTCGTTGTGTCGATAGAAAGGGAGTATTGTTTACGCCAGGGTATATATATATATATATATATATATATATATAGTGTGTGTGTGAGTGTGTGTGTGTATGTATGTATATATATAAGGGTATTATTGTTCGCGACAAGATATATTTAGCGTACGCTCGGGGAGAAAACAAAAGATATTTGCTTTATTCATTATTTCCGTGAACAAGTTAGTGTACAGGGTTGTAATACAGCTGTGTATTTTTGTAATGTTGGCAGAGTGTTTTCATCATATGTAACCTAGTTAAAGCGAAAGTCTCGTACAACCTCGACCCGCGCTCCCGCCCTGCCAGATGTACGACCAGAGCCCCCCCTGTTGCCGACTAATGAAAATGATTTTATTTATTTATTTTTTTGCGTGATTGTCTTTTCCTTTTTTGATCTTCTTCGTTGAAACGGATTACGATGGTCACACACACACACACACACACACACACACACACACACACACACACACACACACACACAGGTAGAGCAAATAGGAGTTTCAAATAGTGTTTATACCGTTCAAGAGATGGGGCCCTATCATTGTCGATCACCCTTCCCCGTTTTGTACTAATAAATGATTAGAATTAGGTAATTACACACACACACACACACACACACACACAGGTGTAGTATACTGGTGGGGTCGGACGCCAGGGCTCATGCATGTGTGTAGTATACTTGCAGTGTTTACCCGGGTGTAGTGTTCTGTCGAGGGTAGATTGTATGGGTTTACTCATGTAGTATACTGTCGGGTAGACTATTGTTGTTTACTCAGGTGTAGAATCTTAGGGTTTACCCAGGTGTAGTATACCGACGAAGATAAAATGTCAGGGTTTCCCCAGGTGTATTATACTGTTGGAGTAGAATATCTGGGTTTACCCAAGTGTAGTATACCTTTAAGATAGACTGTCAGGGTTTACCCAGGTGTAGTATACCGACGAAGATAAAATGTCAGGGTTTCCTCAGGTGTATTATACTGTTGGAGTAGAATATCTGGGTTTACTCAAGTGTAGTATACCTTAAAAATAGACTTTAGGGTTTACCCAGGTGTATTATACTGTTGGAGTAGAATATCTGGGTTTACCCAAGTGTAGTATACCTTAAAAATAGACTTTAGGGTTTACCCAGGTGTATTATACTGTTGGAGTAGAATATCTGGGTTTACCCAAGTATAGTATACCTTTAAGATAGAATGCCAGGGTTTACGCAGGTGTATACAGTATACTGTCAGATTGTCAGTTTACCCCTAGCAAGGGCTGATTATGTCTCTTTAATGCATATATTTGCAATTAGGTCGGATTCCACCTGAAACTAGTTTAAAAGCCGCACGTAAGCGTTTACGACCTTGTGACCTGGTGGTGGTCAGGTCCCCCCCATAAGGGTTGTACAGGTTTAGGTAATGGAGCTTTTTTGGGGGGGAAAAAGGACCGATTAATAGCTCTATGATGGTCGTGGTGGGGGAGAGAGAGAGAGAGAGAGAGAGAGAGAGAGAGAGAGAGAGAGAGAGAGAGAGAGAGAGAGATCCTTTTTTCCCTGTAAGTCCTGCCGAGAGAGAGAGAGAGAGAGAGAGAGAGAGAGAGAGAGAGAGAGAGAGAGAGAGAGAGAGAGAGGTGTCGCTGTCTCCCGCTTTTCCGAGGTAGCGCAAGGAAACAGACGAAAGAAATGGCTCAACCCACCCCCATAGACATGTATATACATACGTCCACACAGGCAAATATACATACCTACACAGCTTTCCATGGTTTACCCCAGACGCTTCACATGCCTTGATTCAATCCACTGACAGCACGTCAACCCCGGTATACCACATCGATCCAATTCACTCTATTCCTTGCCCTCCTTTCACCCTCCTGTATGTTCAGGCCCCGATCACACAAAATCTTTTTCACTCCATCTTTCCACCTCCAATTTGGTCTCCCTCTTCTCCTCGTTCCCTCCACCTCCGACACATATATCCTCTTGGTCAATCTTTCCTCACTCATTCTCTCCATGTGCCCAAACCATTTCAAAACACCCTCTTCTGCTCTCTCAACCACGCTCTTTTTATTTCCACACATCTCTCTTACCCTTACGTTACTTACTCGATCAAACCACCTCACACCACACATTGTCCTCAAACATCTCATTTCCAGCACATCCATCCTCCTGCGCACAACTCTATCCATAGCCCACGCCTCGCAACCATACAACATTGTTGGCACCACTATTCCTTCAAACATACCCATTTTTGCTTTCCGAGATAATGTTCTCGACTTCCACACACTCTTCAAGGCTCCCAGGATTTTCGCCCCCTCCCCCACCCTATGATCCACTTCCGCTTCCATGGTTCCATCCGCTGCCAGATACACTCCCAGATATCTAAAACACTTTACTTCCTCCAGTTTTTCTCCATTCAAACTTACCTCCCAATTGACTTGACCCTCAACCCTACTGTACCTAATAACCTTGCTCTTATTCACATTTACTCTTAACTTTCTTCTTTCACACACTTTACCAAACTCAGTCACCAGCTTCTGCAGTTTCTCACATGAATCAGCCACCAGCGCTGTATCATCAGCGAACAACAACTGACTCACTTCCCAAGCTCTCTCATCCCCAACAGACTTCATACTTGCCCCTCTTTCCAAAACTCTTGCATTCACCTCCCTAACAACCCCATCCATAAACAAATTATATGTATATATATATATATATATATATATATATATATATATATATATATATATATATATATATATATATATATTTATTTTTATTATACTTTGTCGCTGTCTCCCGCGTTTGCGAGGTAGCGCAAGGAAACAGACGAAAGAAATGGCCCAACCCCCCCCCCCCCATACACATGTATATACATACGTCCACACACGCAAATATACATACCTACACAGCTTTCCATGGTTTACCCCAGACGCTTCACATGCCTTGATTCAATCCACTGACAGCACGTCAACCCCGGTATACCACATCGCTCCAATTCACTCTGTTCCTTGCCCTCCTTTCACCCTCCTGCATGTTCAGGCCCCGATCACACAAAATCTTTTTCACTCCATCTTTCCACCTCCAATTTGGTCTCCCTCTTCTCCTCGTTCCCTCCACCTCCGACACACACACACACATATATATATATATATATATATATATATATATATATATATATATATATATATATACATAATAAAGTCGATTCCTTCTCTTTCATCCCACATTCGTTCCAGGTGATATCACCATCACAACACTCACGGTGATGGGGATGGGATGGGATAGGAGGGAGGGAGGGAAAGAGGGGACAGACATAAGTCAATAAACCACCATCTCCCACCCCTCACTCAGACCTATGTGGAAGGGCGAGTGGACCAAAGCGTCAATGATCCTGATGTGGAACCCTGTTAGGAGAGAGTCTCTGTCTCTGTCTGTCTCTCTCTCTCTCTCTCTCTCTCTCTCTCTCTCTCTCTCTCTCTCTCTCTCTCTCTCTCTCTTTCTCTCTCTCCCCCCGGGAAAGAAACCCCCATTAGATTAAGCTGTCAGACACAGACCATAGACTGAAGTATTTAACACGAGACGCTCGATATAAAAGAAAAAAAAAAAGAAGAGGGATGGGAGCATTAAAGACGTTAGTAATGTTACAAAATATTTTTATATACAAGACGCCCCACACGCCAATCCAGACCCTACCTACTCCATCGCCCGACTCAAAACAGACTTGCTTTTTATATCTCTTTTTTTACAGACAATTGCCATGAGATGAGATTAGAAAAACAAAAGGGATTAAAATAACAATATGAATCGGTATTCATTGAGCCAGAGACTATATGGAAGATAAACGACCCAACAGACATCTCCATAGACAGTGATATACTGCTCCTCCTCCTCCTCCTCCTCCTCCTCCTCCTCCTCCTCCGCCTCCTCCTCCTCCTCCCACCCCACGCCAAGTGTACAGAGGTCTGGCGTCACCACCACAACACGAGAGAGAGAGAGAGAGAGAGAGAGAGAGAGAGAGAGAGAGAGAGAGAGAGGTAAATCGTCGTCCCCCCCCCTTCCCTAACACCGTTTTCTCTCAGGTCGCAACTCAAGACTCGCTCGAAAAATTTAATAATGAAGATAACGCTGGTAATTCATTTTTTTTCCGGGGGGGGGGGGGGGGGTTGATCTGGTCTGGTCTGGGATGGGATGGTCTGGGATGGGATGGGGGTGTGGGATGGGGGTGTGGTGGGATTGCTCTGCATGCTTATGTATGGAGTGTGGGATATTGTCAATGGCCCTGGCTATCTCTAACATGGGAGGGTTACTGTGTGTGGAGGGGTAACATGGGAGGGTTACTGTGTGTGTGTGGGGTAACATGGGAGGGTTACTGTGTGTGGAGGGTAGCATGGGAGGGTTACTGTGTGTATGGGAGGGTAACATGGGAGGGTTACTGTTTGTGGAGGGTAACATGGGAGGGTTGCTGTGTGTGGGGTAACATGGGAGGGTTACTGTGTGTGGAGGGTAGCATGGGAGGGTTACTGTGTGTATGGGAGGGTAACATGGGAGGGTTACTGTTTGTGGAGGGTAACATGGGAGGGTTGCTGTGTGTGGGGTAACATGGGAGGGTTACTGTGTGTGTGTGGGGGTAACATGGGAGGGTTACTGTGTGTGGAGGGTAGCATGGGAGGGTTACTGTGTGTATGGGAGGGTAACATGGGAGGGTTACTGTTTGTGGAGGGTAACATGGGAGGGTTGCTGTGTGTGGGGTAACATGGGAGGGTTACTGTGTGTGGGGGGTAACATGAGAGGGTTACTGTGTGTGTGGGGTAACATGGAAGCGTTACTGTGTGTGTGGGGGGTAAAATGGAAGGGTTACTGTGTGTGTGGGGTGACATGGGAGGGTTATTGTGTGTGGAGGGTAACATGGGAGGGTTACTGTATGTGGAGGGTAACATGGGAGGGTTACTGTGTGTGTGGAGGGTAACATGGAAGGGTTACTGGGTATGTGGATGGTAACGTGGGAGGGTTACTGTGTGTGGAGGGTAACATGGGAGGGTTACTGTTTGTGGAGGATAACATGGGAGGGTTACTGTGTGTGGAGGGTAACATGGGAGGGTTACTGTGTGTGGAGGGTAACATGGGAGGGTTACTGTGTGTGGAGGGTAACATGGGAGGGTTACTGTTCAAGCAGGATACAGTTAGGTCCTGCTACTTAAAAGAGGTGGAGGGTTTAGCACCCATGTACCATACCACAGGTTATCATGTGTTGTGGTGTATACACCACTCCCACCTACCTCTATAGCATTATCATCCGGGGGTCTGTCTTCTCCTACCGTCTACGTCACCTTGTGTATACTTCATCATACTTTTGCCATACCTCACGTCCACCTCATCGCATGTAAACCTCTCTCTCTCTCTCTCCTTATACTGGAGGCATTATGTGCCATATACAGCTCATAGGAGGAGACCTTATTGTCAGGTTTGGCTGAAGTGTGAGGACAATGTGTGGTGTGAGGTGGTTTGATCGAGTAAGTAACGTAAGGGTAAGAGAGTTGTGTGGAAATAAAAAGAGCGTGGTTGAGAGAGCAGAAGAGGGTGTTTTGAAATGGTTTGGGCACATGGAGAGAATGAGTGAGGAAAGATTGACCAAGAGGATATATATGTCGGAGGTGGAGGGAACGAGGAGAAGAGGGAGACCAAATTGGAGGTGGAAAGATGGAGTGAAAAGGATTTTGTGTGATCGGGGCCTGAACATGCAGGAGGGTGAAAGGAGGGCAAGGAATAGAGTGAATTGGAGCGATGTGGTATACAGGGGTTGACGTGCTGTCAGTGGATTGAATCAAGGCATGTGAAGCGTCCGGGGTAAACCATGGAAAGCTGTGTAGGTATGTATATTTGCGTGTGTGGACGTGTGTATGTACATGTGTATGGGGGGGTTGAGCCATTTCTTTCGTCTGTTTCCTTGCGCTACCTCGCAAACGCGGGAGACAGCGACAAAGTATAAAAAAAAAAAAAATATATATATATATATATATATATATATATATATATATATATATATATATATATATATATATATATATGTTTACCAAATGACGTCCTAGCTTCGTCTCTTCGATGTATATCAACTGACTGTTATATTTCTCTCTTGTGTCTCCCCTGATGATGTGATTATTACACGAAAGTGCACTTGGGAACTTTTCGTGTTTCATTTTCCCCGTTGACTCATAGGAATATATATATATATATATATATATATATATATATATATATATATATATATATATATATATACACTCGAGTGAGACCTCTGCGCCCCGTCAGACATGAGGAGGTGGTGGTGGTGCTTCTTCTTGACATGAGCGACTTCGCCTCCTTCCCTCCTTCCTTCCTCCTCGCCGCCCCCCCCCCCCCCCCCTCAAGGCTCAGTAGGGGAGGTCAAGGCCAACACCCCGGCGCGATGGAGAGAAGGGGGTCAGGCAGGGGGGGGGGGGGGTCGGAAGGATGGGTTAGTGCATCGTGGTGAGTTCCTTTTGTCTCTTCTCTCTCTCTCTCTCTCTCTCTCTCTCTCTCTCTCTCTCTCTCTCTCTCTCTCTCTCTCTCTCTCTCTCTCTCTCTCTCCTCTCTTTCTTCCGTTTGTGGCCTGTAACCTGAACACACCAGAAGGAAGGCGAGGAGATTGTAGCCGCTAGGGTACATGGTCCATCCTAACTGACTGTTATATTTCTCTCTTGTGTCTCCCCTGGTGATGTGATTATTACACGAAAGTGCACTTGGGAACTTTTCGTGTTTCATTTTCCCCGTGGACTCATAGGAATATTTTGATCACGCGCAAAATTGTGATCCTTTCCAATATATATATATATATGTTTCTGTAGTTACAGCAGGTGGACTGTGTGTCTCTCCTCCTCCTTCGTGTGTCGTGATGATAAAGTGTCGGGCCTGAAGGGAGACGGGTGGTAAGAGTCGCTCCTCGAACGGAGAGGTTCGAGCTGGTGGCGGCCGTCCAGTGGGGAGGGAGCCAGTGTTAGAAAGTAGCAGTAGCCGTGGCCTTCACACACACACACACACACACACACACACACACACACACACACACCACCCACACTGCCATGACCACCTGCCACCCTGACCCCCTGACACCACTGCCAACGCCCCTGGTGTTTCTTATATCTGGGGGGGGTGTGTAGGGTAGGCCAGATGTGGTCCCCTGATATATGTTGTGTGAGGTTCTTCCCCTGATGTTCCCTTATATCTGGGGGTAGCAGGCTGACTAGATGTGGACCCCTGACATTTATTGTGCCAGGCTCTTCCCCTGATGTTCCCTTATATCTGGGGGTAAGAGGCTGACCAGATGTGGACCCCTGACATTTATTGTGCCAGGCTCTTCCCCTGATGTTCCCTTATATCTGGGGGTAGTAGGTTGACCAGACGTGGACCCCCTGACATTTATTGTGCCAGGCTCTTCCCCTGATGTTCCCTTATATCTGGGGGTAAGAGGCTGACCAGACGTGGACCTGCAACATCTATGTTATTTTCCCCTAACATATCCTACAACATCTCTGGTCTTCAGTGGCTATCAACTGGCCCATGCCACCCAGTCTGTCACCCCCAGAGGGAATGACCTCTGTACAGCAGGTGAGGAACTTGACCTTGCCCTGTTGTACTCCTGCAGACCATGACGTATATATCTCCCCCGTCCCTTTACGTTAGACGTATCTCCCGTCCCTTTACGTTAGACGTATCTCCCGTCCCTTTACGTTAGACGTATCTCCCGTCCCTTTACGTTAGACGTATCTCCCGTCCCTTTACGTTAGACGTATCTCCCGTCCCTTTACGTTATAACGAGGCCTGCGTTACAGTTGTTTACACTGGAGGTATTGTGTGTAGGACCGTGGCCAGTTGAGGCCCTTCGTCACGACGCGTCTCCCCGTCCAGAAACGTCCTCACCCACTTCGAAGTGGAAGTGTAGGATGCTATCGTGTGCCACCTTCGAAGTGGACGCTGGTTAGAGAGGAGTCAAGGTGGTGTGACACGGGTCTTCACGTCACCTAGATCGGGCGTCTGGTGCTGTCTATAAGACCCAGGTCGGGTCTCTGGTGCTGTCTATAAGACCCAGGTCGGGCCTCTGGTGATGTGTCTGTGTAGCGGTGGTGTGTCTGTGTAGCAGTGTTTGCTGGTCCGTCATTCTGGTCATAACGTCTGTGGGATGAAAATGAATCAAGTGTAGTTGTATAGCCTGTGTAGTTGTATAGCCTGTGTAGTTGTATAGCCTGTGTAGTTGTATAGCCTGTGTAGTTGTATAGCCTGTGTAGACACCTCGTTGTTAGAAACGTGATCTGCTTTAAGGATGGTCTACCTACGTGACCCGCCTCAAGACCAGACGCGTAGCCAAGCATCGTCCTCTTGATCCTGTGGCTGTGGCTGAGGTGGAATTCAGAGGTGAACATTGTCTCGTGTAAACTGCTCGGGGGACGGTCTGGTTTTGCCTTGAGTATACCTTTTGCGAGGGTTTGGCTTACGTATACTGAACGATGGTTGGCTTAACAATGGTTTGGGAGGTCTTCTACCCTTACCCTCACACACACAGCTGGGTCTGGGGACCACAAGCTGTCCTGTTGCTCCTACGCTCAGTGAGACAGCTGCAAGAGGCTTCCTGTATCTTGGGCGACCCGTGATGCTAGACACACATGCCTCGGACACTCCTGAACAAACACCACAGATAGAAATGGGATGAGGCATATGTATAGGAGGGGGTACTACGGTGCAGAACATGTGGTGCAGAACTCAACAGGTCTTGTGGGTCACTCTGCCCTTACTACTACTACTACTACTACCCTTAAATATGTAGTTGTTAGAGAGGGAAAAGATTCGTCTTTAACCTCCTCCTCCACCTCAGACAAGTTTACCCCAACGGCAGTGATCGTGTGTGCTCAAGGTAGGTAGGTGGCTACATCAGCCGATCCCAATCCTCATCCTAGCCACCCATTGACTGACAAGCTCACACCACCAGCTGCAAGCCTATGTGTAGAGACGTTGTGGACCGTGGTCTTCCCGCTCTGTAGACCCTGACGTGAAGAAATGAAGTCAAGATGCCGCCTGGTCTGACATCGTGGGGAGAAGCCCAGATCCAGATCAGTCAGTCCTCACGGACGCACGCCATGATCACACTCAGCCACTCGACCAAGAAATCACAAGAGACCAGGCGCCGATCTACCCACACTATACACGAGCCTCACTAGGGGGTCTCTCTCTCTCACACCCACTTTTGTTAACACACGCACTGCACCAGCTGTGTAACGACGACCAGCTGACACGAGTGGAGGAGGCTAAAAGTCGACCCCTGGGAACCAAACGGCCCAAGGCGGACCAATGCTCCAGCGAAGTATAATGACCCAGGATCCATTCTGGCGAGGGTGGGCTACTGCAGGAGGAACCCCTCGAGACCGCTGCTGCTATATGGAAAAAAATCCCGACGATGAGATAAATGGCGAGGACCACAGGCATGACGTACGAAGTGTCGGTAAACCTGCGGGAGGCAGTGATCTTCACGATTTCGCCCGAGGCAAATAGGAATCATACCCTAATCATACCCTAATCATACCCTAATAGGAATCATACCCTAAACCACAGTGAAGAAGTAATTACGCCCCCAGCAGCTGACTCAGTAGTGGGAGGAGGGGGGGAAAGAACCTTCCTCACACCAGGCCATGTAAACAGCTGTGTCTCCACGATTGTAATTAACATGCCAGAGCTAAGTGCAGGCGGGAATGATCAGCCAAGAGCTCGAAAGAGAGAGAGAGAGAGCTCAAGAGACAGAGAGAGAGAGAGAGAGAGAGAGAGAGAGAGAGAGAGAGGCAAATAGACTGAGACACCAAGTGGGAGCTACTTCATCAAGACCGGCACTACCTGGCCACCATCTACAGCGCGAGGCAAATCACATGACACTTTCCCCTCCCTCCTCCCTCCTCCTCCAACCTCCGAGAGGTGACGAAGGCAGGGTGACGCTGATACCAAAAGCAAGGCATGCCAAGGCACTGACCCGGGGTGCAGTCCTAAAAGCACCATCAGCTGTGCATCGTCACCCAAATTTCCTCTACCGAGCGGAATGTCCCCCCTCCCCCAGGGCCGCTTCCTGTCACCTACGCTATTCCTAACCCACACTGATGACCTTCCTCCTACCAGCAGGGATGTGGACATCTGTGCAGACGACCTCACTAAGATAGTCTCTTAACCACACTCTCTCTCCGAACACGCCCACCCACCCACCAGGTGCAGTCAGAGAGAGAGAGAGAGAGAGAGAGAGAGAGAGAGAGAGAGAGACTCCGCGGATTCAATGAGGTTTGGGCAGTGAAAACAAACATCAACAAATGTATTATACCTACGCTTGGAAGGTTAAAACCCAGAGACGTGGCCACAGAAACTCTTGACGCCCCAGAAGAAACTGAAAACCATCGTGGCTCACACGCCAACCTGACGAAGTCTGATGTTGACGAACACCCCAGCCAGTGAACCACACTGGGGAGAGCGGTCGTGTGTGGTGCGTACGGGTTCTGGCATTTTCCAAGGTGGCGAAGAGTTAAACCGGGTGAAGGTGATGATTGATCCTCCCCATCTGACTTGCTCCCCAGTACCCCTACACCGTTTCTTTTAAATCACGGACGCTAAAGGTGGGGTGGATGCAGATCTAAGGCCCTAACCAGTCGTTGAAAGAGAAGCAGATTGGAAGAGTGTGTCAGAAACTGGAAGACAGCAGAGACGCAGACCACAGATGTAGCCATGACCTGGATAATATAGAACACACGGGGGTTCCCACGGGGGATTCACTCGCCCTTGGGGGAGGCTTCAGTCATTCACCGGTGTGAACAATGAACATTGCTCAGCTAAGCCTTACTAATTTCCCTCACAAAACAACAAACATCATCACTACATTATCATCACTACCTACACACACACACACACACACACACACACACACACACACACACACACACACATCCACGCCAGTGAGATGGAATAGAGAGGTCACACACACACACACACACACACACACACACACACACACACACACACACACACACACACACACACGCCAGTGAGATGGAATAGAGAGGTCATACAAATGACGTTAAGAGGTTACTAAAAGGTCTCCACCCATAGAAGGTTTCCGGTCCTGATGAGATTTTGCCAATGAAGTACAGGATCTGCGGAGGAAGACAGGAGAGCAGAATGCTAGAAGCCCCTTGGCCCATGGAAGGCCCATGGCTCCAGTGCTCTGTTGCCATATGTGCTGAAAATGTTCAAGGGTACATTTGACAGACCACTGAAAATGATTTTCAGGGAATCGCAAGAGGAAGGCATAGTGCCGAGGGAGTGGAAGATGGCTAATGCCACCCCCGTCTCTTCAGAAAGCAGACCGTTAGGAGGCGCTGAGCGACAAATTCGACATCATTAATGAACGGAAGCTGTGTAGGACTGAGAGAGGTAATCATCAGGAGTTAGTTGGACGACGTCTTACAGAGGGGGTTGTATTGTCTGTGTCTGGAATGCCAGAAAGTCTTTGACACTGACCCCGCAGCGCATACGAGGTTGGTAAAGAACCTACTGAGTGTACCAGACCAGCCAGGCTGTTTTGGGGGCTATGTGGGCCTGAGGGCTGCCCGCTTCCAACGCCTTGGTCCACAACCAACCACCACACAACCCAGCAGCAGCGTGGACCCCCAGCCCGAGCTGTAGGGGGGCTATGTGGGCCTGAGGGCTGCTGCTTCCAACACCTTGGTCCACAACCAACCACCACCCAACCCAGCAGCAGCCTGGACCCCCAGCGTGGACCACTGTGGGGGGCTATGTGGACCTGAGGGCTGCCGCTTCCAACACCTTGGTCCACCACCAACCACCACCCAACCCAGCAGCAGCCTGGACCCCCAGCCCGAGCTGTAGGGGTGGAAGAACCCCGAAGACTTCACCAGTTAATCAAGCAGAAGTGATAGGGAAACTGCCTTATTTGATAGTATCTTCAATGGAAAGCAACAGAGAACCCATGCCATGTCAGAGGACCCTTTTCGAATAGGATTGAGGTCGTCCTGATGGCCAGCCCCAGGGCCATGTCCTGGTGCCGCTGTTGTTTCTGGTGTGTGTGTGCAGAGTGACTCGCCAGAGTGACTGGACTGAATATGGTCACGGACGTTGACAAAAGAGTCATCAAGGGAGGAGGATTGCACCCTCTTACAAGGGGACCTGGACAAATTCCAAAGTTGATGTGATTATTTGAATGATGAAACTGAACGCGGGTAAATGTGCTGAGTAAGACGCCTGTGAGTGGGAAAACACACGTGAAGGACTTGTGCAGTGTAAGAGCTTACGTTTTGAATGAAGAGGATGAATGAACTGAATGTCGAAGTCGTGAATCACGAAGATTGGAAGTTCGAGAGATAGGGGTCCCCCCCCTCCCCCGTACTCCCTCCCCCATACAGTTGTGTGCGCGCACACACACACACACACACACACACACACACACACACACACGCGCGCGCGCGCGCGCTCGCGTAACCCCAGTCTGCGTTACATCCAGTTGCAGGGAAATGATGGATTTTTTTTTTCTTTCGGAAGGAAAAGCCCCTTTTTGACTTCGCTGTTCCCCCAGTGATTTACAGCCTATGTCAGGAGCTGACTTTACCTGGCCCCCAGGAGTCCTGACGAGGCTCCTGCCCTAGTCATAAAGTCGTCAAGTATTCAGTGCGTGTGTGTGTGTGTGTGTGTGTGTAGAGAGAGAGAGAGAGAGAGAGAGAGAGAGAGAGAGAGAGAGAGAGAGAGAGAGAGAGAGAGAGAGAGAGAGTGTGCAGGGCAATTGAGCACTAAGGACTCGTTGTCTTCTTTATGGCAGTTGCCATCGTGGGCATGACGGGTCTCGGGGGTATGTGTGGAGACGGTGTTGGTGTTTGGTCATGATGGGTCATCATGTTCAGGGCGCAAGCGGGAGGATGTGACTCATGTTTGTGTCTGGGGAGAGGGAGTGTGTGTGTGTGTGGTTTCTGATATGGGTGTTGTATATGTCCGGTGGGGGTGGAGTGTCAAAAGTTGGAAGGTGGACTGTTTAGTGTGCATGGATGTGTGGGTTTTCCTCGGGTGCTCTGCATGTGGCGGGTGGACTCGTGTGTGTATAGGGGCGACTGAAGTGTGAGGTTAGGGGGGTGTGAGCTTTCTATTTCCACTTGGGGATGGATGGTTAGTTATGGGGCTGTTAGGGTTGGGGTAGAGGGGCTGTGGTGTCTCTAGTGGCTCCCTCATAGAACTGAGTATCGAGAGAATGTGCTGAGGTGGGGTTGTAGTATTTGGTTGAGGTCTGTGTCACTGTAGAAGAACTGAGCGATCTGTAGTTCCCAGAGAGTCAGTGGTTGTTTCTTTTGAGTGCACTGTTTTGCGTGGTTTGCATCTATCTTAAGACTTGTGTTTTGACTGGGGGAATATTGGAAGACTAGGCAGGTGAGGCGTAGTTTAGAATGGAGAGGATGATTCGATTTGAAGAGGATGTTCAGGGATTCTTTCTCTTGTCCAGTTGGGGTGTCAGTCTGTCTTCTAAAGGCAATACGTATGTGTGTGTGTCGTGTGTGATGACGTAATTGAGGGAGAGTGAGTGTCATGTGTTTGTCGCGCGCGTCACTTAGGATGACCGGAGGGTGTCAGCTGGGTTCACGTCTGTATGATGTTGGAAGAATGAGTGACGACCTCTGTGGAGGTGCTACAGAGCGACCTAGCTAATGCGGGAAATGGCGAATATATATATATATATATATATATATATATATATATATATATATATATATATATATATATATATATATATATATATGTATATATATATATAGGAATAAAGTGCATATGTGTGTGTGTGTTTGTGTGTGTGTGTGTGTGTATGGGTGTGTGTGTGTGTGTGTGTGTGTGTGTGTGTGTGTGTGTGTGTGTGTGTGTGTGTATTCCCTTAAGCAGGCACAATGTGTTCTTTAATGCAATGTTTTGTTAAAGATTAGTGAATGTTTATCACTTACTAACTTTTTTTTTCATTTTCTCACGACTCGTTTCATCAGATAGTGTACCTTAAATGTCCTATATTAATGTTCACTTTCTTCTTGAAATACACGAGACGTCTCGTGCACGCTTACACTGCCCATCTTCAGCCAAGATGAACTATAAATGATACAACGCAATAGAGAGGTCAAAACAGGAGTGAATCCAGCCTTGAAGTGGTTACAGGCGAGATTGGTGACGTAGATGATATGTTGATCCTTGGACCGTGTTCCTTGGGAGTTCATGCTTGGCACTTGGTTGGTCGAAGTTTAGACTCGTTGGGTTTCACCGTTTTCTCCATTTGTTTATATATATATATATATATATATATATATATATATATATATATATATATATATATATATATATATATATATATATATAGAGGTTTTATCCCAGGGGATAGGGGAGAAAGAATACTTCCCACGTATTCCCTGCGTGTCGTAGAAGGCGACTAAAAGGGAAGGGAGCGGGGGGGCTGGAAGTCCTCCCCTTTCTTTTTTAATTTTCCAAAAGAAGGAACAGAGAAGTGAGGATATTCCCTCAAACGCTCAGTCCTCTCTTCTTAACGCTACCTCGCTAACGCGGGAAATGGCAAGTAGTATGAATATAGGTTTTATCGGGCTTACACTGCCACTACAAAGTCACCTTTGGCAAGATTGTATCATTGGGAGTACAGTATGGAAAAGAATTCACTTCCCAGTGGAGAATCTATATTTCCCTGCTACTGGACGTAGCGCAGCCTTGGGCTGTCGAAGTCTATGAAAAAAGGTTTTGCCACCAGGATTCTTTATGTATTCATGTTTACGTATGTATGTCCTTATATATAATTCCTACCCAACATCCAGCTGGAAGAGGTTCTGGACCTGTAACCCCCCCCCCCCTCTTCAGGGGGCTCCTCCAGCTTCAAGGCTGCGCTACACGGAGTGGGAGTGGGGGGGGGGGGGGCAGGGCTGGACGTTTTTGAAGTGAGATACGTTTAGAAAAGCGACTTTTAGAAAGGGTCTACGTATTAAATACCAGAGGTCTCTTTCAAAGACATTGGTCCTGGAGTGCATATATATATATATATATATATATATATATATATATATATATATATATATATATATGTTTCCTTGCGCTACCTCGCAAACGCGGGAGACAGCGACAAAGCAAAAAAAAAAAAAAAAAAAAAAAAAAAAATATATATATATATATATATATATATATATATATATATATATATATATATATATATATATATATATATATATTCCTATGAGTCCACGGAATATCTTGATCACGCGCAAAATTATGATCCTTTCCAACAATCTATATATATATATATATATATATATATATATATATATATATATATATATATATATATATATGAAGGTGGGATTAGAAACTTCACCCAGTTAGTTAATGATGCAGTTCGTGTTGCGGGGAAAGGGGGGGGGGGGGTGTGGGTCGTCATACGCCCGCCAGTGCAGTAGGACGCAGCCCCACTCCTGCTGCCCGCCGGCCCCCACACACGGCTGATCAACTAGATTTTGACGTAACTTATGGTACTGTGTTTAATGTTTTTTTTTTTCTTTTTTTCAAGTTTGATCGATTTCTTCATTGTACTCATGATCGTCCCAACCCTATGTAAAACGTAAGCATGACTCTCTCTCTCTCTCTCTCTCTCTCTCTCTCTCTCTCTCTCTCTCTCTCTCTCTCTCTCTCTTTTGTGTGGAAGAGTTAGACAGTGAGCAGTGAACCATGCCGTGTTGCGTGTATAGGAAGAACGCACACCCCCTTCCTCCTCCTCCTCCTCCAGAGAGAGAGAGAGAGAGAGAGAGAGAGAGAGAGAGAGAGAGAGAGAGAGAGAGAGAGAGAGAGAGGCTATGGGTAGATGACAGAAGGGAGACGCGCTTGTAGATTCTTAGACCCTGAGAACCACAAAGAGTGGATCAAAGTCACTGACATGGTGAGGTAGGTGTGTGTGTATGTGTGAGGGTGTGTGTGGGTGTCTGTGTGAGAGAGGGAGGCAGTCACCTGTAGTCAAGTGGCCGGGTAGATATGTCTCCTCCACCTGTGCTTCCACACGGATCCATGGCTGGCGAAGTGCCTCCCCTGCACCACCGTCAGGTTTGGTTCTGTCGCCCAGGGGCGCTGGGAGTCCTCCCCTTTCTTCTTCCTCTCCCCCTAATGTTGTACCCGATGTTAATGGCTGAACAATGCGTGTATGACCGCGTCACCACACACACACACACACACACACACGGGAGGACTTACCTCCTGAAGGCGGTCATTTTGCTGATGTGTGGGTCACCGAGAACAGTGTACTGGTGTGTGGGTTTCCAAGACGACACCTAAAGACCACTGTTCCCGGTCAGTGGTCGTTAAGTCGACTGTTTCTAGTCACTGTTAGATGTAAGTCGACTGTTCGTGGTCACTGTTAGAGCTGAATCGACTGTTTTTGGTCACTGTTAGATGAAGTCGACTGTTCGTGGTCAGTGTTAGAGCTGAATCGACTGTTTCTGGTCACTGTTAGTGTTAAGTAGACTGTTT
>NC_092241.1:50283454-50293454 GCF_036320965.1 Panulirus ornatus | reverse complement strand
TATCTATCTATCTATCTATCTATCTATCTATCTATCTATCTATCTATCTATCTATCTATCTATCTATCTATCTATCTATCTATCTATCTATCTATCTATCTATCTATCTATCTATCTATCTATCTATCTATCTATCTATCTATCTATCTATCTATCTATCTATCTATCTATCTATCTATCTATCTATCTATCTATCTATCTATCTATCTATCTATCTATCTATCTATCTATCTATCTATCTATCTATCTATCTATCTATCTATCTATCTATCTATCTATCTATCTATCTATCTATCTATCTATCTATCTATCTATCTATCTATCTATCTATCTATCTATCTATCTATCTATCTATCTATCTATCTATCTATCTATCTATCTATCTATCTATCTATCTATCTATCTATCTATCTATCTATCTATCTATCTATCTATCTATCTATCTATCTATCTATCTATCTATCTATCTATCTATCTATCTATCTATCTATCTATCTATCTATCTATCTATCTATCTATCTATCTATCTATCTATCTATCTATCTATCTATCTATCTATCTATCTATCTATCTATCTATCTATCTATCTATCTATCTATCTATCTATCTATCTATCTATCTATCTATCTATCTATCTATCTATCTATCTATCTATCTATCTATCTATCTATCTATCTATCTATCTATCTATCTATCTATCTATCTATCTATCTATCTATCTATCTATCTATCTATCTATCTATCTATCTATCTATCTATCTATCTATCTATCTATCTATCTATCTATCTATCTATCTATCTATCTATCTATCTATCTATCTATCTATCTATCTATCTATCTATCTATCTATCTATCTATCTATCTATCTATCTATCTATCTATCTATCTATCTATCTATCTATCTATCTATCTATCTATCTATCTATCTATCTATCTATCTATCTATCTATCTATCTATCTATCTATCTATCTATCTATCTATCTATCTATCTATCTATCTATCTATCTATCTATCTATCTATCTATCTATCTATCTATCTATCTATCTATCTATCTATCTATCTATCTATCTATCTATCTATCTATCTATCTATCTATCTATCTATCTATCTATCTATCTATCTATCTATCTATCTATCTATCTATCTATCTATCTATCTATCTATCTATCTATCTATCTATCTATCTATCTATCTATCTATCTATCTATCTATCTATCTATCTATCTATCTATCTATCTATCTATCTATCTATCTATCTATCTATCTATCTATCTATCTATCTATCTATCTATCTATCTATCTATCTATCTATCTATCTATCTATCTATCTATCTATCTATCTATCTATCTATCTATCTATCTATCTATCTATCTATCTATCTATCTATCTATCTATCTATCTATCTATCTATCTATCTATCTATCTATCTATCTATCTATCTATCTATCTATCTATCTATCTATCTATCTATCTATCTATCTATCTATCTATCTATCTATCTATCTATCTATCTATCTATCTATCTATCTATCTATCTATCTATCTATCTATCTATCTATCTATCTATCTATCTATCTATCTATCTATCTATCTATCTATCTATCTATCTATCTATCTATCTATCTATCTATCTATCTATCTATCTATCTATCTATCTATCTATCTATCTATCTATCTATCTATCTATCTATCTATCTATCTATCTATCTATCTATCTATCTATCTATCTATCTATCTATCTATCTATCTATCTATCTATCTATCTATCTATCTATCTATCTATCTATCTATCTATCTATCTATCTATCTATCTATCTATCTATCTATCTATCTATCTATCTATCTATCTATCTATCTATCTATCTATCTATCTATCTATCTATCTATCTATCTATCTATCTATCTATCTATCTATCTATCTATCTATCTATCTATCTATCTATCTATCTATCTATCTATCTATCTATCTATCTATCTATCTATCTATCTATCTATCTATCTATCTATCTATCTATCTATCTATCTATCTATCTATCTATCTATCTATCTATCTATCTATCTATCTATCTATCTATCTATCTATCTATCTATCTATCTATCTATCTATCTATCTATCTATCTATCTATCTATCTATCTATCTATCTATCTATCTATCTATCTATCTATCTATCTATCTATCTATCTATCTATCTATCTATCTATCTATCTATCTATCTATCTATCTATCTATCTATCTATCTATCTATCTATCTATCTATCTATCTATCTATCTATCTATCTATCTATCTATCTATCTATCTATCTATCTATCTATCTATCTATCTATCTATCTATCTATCTATCTATCTATCTATCTATCTATCTATCTATCTATCTATCTATCTATCTATCTATCTATCTATCTATCTATCTATCTATCTATCTATCTATCTATCTATCTATCTATCTATCTATCTATCTATCTATCTATCTATCTATCTATCTATCTATCTATCTATCTATCTATCTATCTATCTATCTATCTATCTATCTATCTATCTATCTATCTATCTATCTATCTATCTATCTATCTATCTATCTATCTATCTATCTATCTATCTATCTATCTATCTATCTATCTATCTATCTATCTATCTATCTATCTATCTATCTATCTATCTATCTATCTATCTATCTATCTATCTATCTATCTATCTATCTATCTATCTATCTATCTATCTATCTATCTATCTATCTATCTATCTATCTATCTATCTATCTATCTATCTATCTATCTATCTATCTATCTATCTATCTATCTATCTATCTATCTATCTATTATTTAGAGAGAGTGTTATCTGGGCCTGTTGGCAGACACCGTATGTATATTAATGCTTCTTATTTTCTCTCTCTCTCCACCAGGTAAGACATGGACGGGTAACTGTCGAGAGGCGAGCTGGTGAATTTTGTCTTCCCCAGGAGGAACTCAAGACTTGAAATAGCGATTGGTACTCTTTCTCAAGACTTTCCTCTTGTATGTTGGGACGTGTGAGGATCAGTCCCCCTCAGAAGACTTTAGAAATGGGTATCAAGGTAAACGGGTCTGAATATAACCATCTGTTGTGGTTTAACCGAACACGCCACCTGGAGCGTGCCATTCGCAAGCAGCAGCTGACTCACCTCCTCTTAGGCCTCCTCCAAAACTCCTGGCATACTGTAGACCCGTCCCTTCCTCCTAGACCCCCTCGCATGTACCTCCATCACCACATCATCCATAAACAAATCAAACGGCCATGGTGGCATCACACACCCTTGATGCAGACCCACCTCCACCTGGAACCACTTCCCCTCCTCTCCTCGTACTTGCATAAAACCCCCCTCACCCTCGCGATTACAATTTCTCACTTGCTTCCTCCAGCTTTCCTCCTCCCACGCCATACATTGTACCACCTTCCACCACGTAACTATGTTAACCCTGCCATACGCTTTCTGATGATCACTGAATGCCTCGTACAGAATGCTCTCTTTATCAAAGCCATTGTTTTTCAAACCTTTTCTTGGTCGAGTGTCCATGTAAGTACCTTGTGGTATTTTATGGGACAAAGGACTCCCTCCATTCTTTTCCCTTATTTCCTATGCAGAATTTCGTCGCTTTATAAGTAATTTGTAGAGGCCAGAAGGTAAGATCTTGTTGAAAGAACTCCATATATGAATGATTAACTACTGAACTTAGACATTGTTTTTTCCCCATTATTATAGAATTTCGCAGAACCCACGAGGGAAGTTTGCGGAACGGTTGGAAAACTCTGTTTATATGTGTGTCTTCGACAAATTCTTCAAGGCCTCTGCCTCTCCTTGAGTCACGTTGCCCCTTCCTAGTCTGACGCCCTGTGCATGTCACCATCCTCTCAGTTCCTGCTCTTCCACACAACGTACTAGATAGAGTCAGTACACCTATGTCCTCGTTATTCGAGCACTCACTTTTGTCCCCTTTGTTGTTATATACTGGCACTTTAGACAGATAGATAGATACAGTTTTTCATTTAAGACATTTTCGTATTATCCTTGAAGTTTGCTGATGCTCATTTGCCCTCTTTTTCAGCCCCTGCGCCTTCCTCTTGCCTCCCATCACGTTCCTCTTGCCTCCTGTCGCTTCCTCTTGTACTCCTCCTAATCTCCTGCACTCCTTCCCTGCAAGTGACTCCCGTATAACACTCTTTTGTCTTTCACTATTAAGTCAACATACTCATCCAATCACTCTCTATCGTCTCTCGTTTACCCACATCCTTGCATCCGCATGGCATCATTTCCTCTGGACATTAGCTTCACTCGCACATGTAAGCAAACCTTTTCTAAATACCTCCCATTCCTCATCCCTCCTCCTTACTCTCATGCGCCCTCATTTTCTGCCCATTCTTCCCTGGTATCTCGTCCCACAAATCTCTTTTATGAAATCACTCACTTTCACCACCACTTTCCCAACCATATCATTTTATCTTTTCCCAAAGTTTGTGCGTACTATCGTCCCCGCCACCACCATTCACAGTGGTTAACCTATGCTCCTCCATCCCAATTACACCTTGAACTGCCACACCACCCACTCATATTTCAATCACCCCTCGCCATGACTGGACGATCCCTCACATCAAAATTGTTGACACGCTCACTCTGCTACTCCGAAAACACCCGCCTCTCTTCCGCTCTTCTATCAGTGCTAGGTGCATTAAGCATCGACAGTCACTCACCTCTCATAATCCACTTTCATTTTCACCCACGTCAGTCTGGAGCTCACGTCCTTACGCCCCTTCACACACTCGCACAACTCGTCCTTCAGCATAAGTCCCCTCCCCCCGCTCCCTAGCTCTCGCCCTCAAGCTGACTAGATCGAGACTTAAGTACATTCCCAAACCATTCTTTCCCCTTCCCCTTGAGCTTTATTTCGCCCAAGGGGGGCCGGAATATCCAGGTCAGTTGACGAAAGAGAATACAGTATCGTCAAGAGAACTTTTTCGCTTCAGAGAAGTTCGTCTTGTTCTTGGTACTGATTACTGTAGCGCAGGTCCTGGAACTGCAGGACCTTACCCAAGATGAGGCATCTTGGGTTTATTATTATTTATATATGATTATTATTATTATTATTATTATTATTATTATTATTATTATTATTGATATTATTATTGATATTATTATTATTATTATTATTATTATTATTATTATTATTATTATTATTATTATTATTGATATTATTATTGATATTATTATTATTATTATTATTATTATTATTATTATTATTATTATTATTATTGATATTATTATTGATATTATTATTATTATTATTATTATTATTATTATTGTTATTATTGTTATTATTATTATTATTATTATTATTATTATTATTATTATTATTATTATTATTATTATTATCGTTATTATTATTATTATTATTATTATTATTATTATTATTATTATTGATATTATTATTGATATTGTTATTATTATTATTATTATTATTATTATTATTATTATTATTATTATTATTATTATAAACATGTTAAGGACCAGCGGAAGGATAAAGTAATGAAGGTGTAGTGGTCCAGTGTGTTCCATGGATGGACCGGTGATGGTGCATGGACCAGCTGTTATGCATGGATGGTACGGAGGATTTACCATCTGTAGTGTAGGGATGGACCAGCTTTGGTATAAAGAATGGACCATCTGTGGTGTAGGAATGAACCAGCTGTGGTGTAAGGATGAACCAGCTGTGTCGTAGGGGAGGACCGACTGTGGTGTTAGGGATGAACCACCTGTGGAGTAGGGATGGACCAGCTGTGTCGTAGGGGAGGACCGACTGTATTGTCGGGATAGGGGCCATCTGTGATATAGGGATAGACCAGCTGTGTGGTGTAGGGGATGGACCGACTGTGGTGTTAGGGATGGACCAGCTGTGTCGTAGGGATTGGTGGGGGGGGGGGGGTGTTAGAGCAGGTGTGGCCCTGCGGTGTCCCGGTGCGGCCCGGGCCACCGCCACTGCCCACTGAGGTAGCCGGGCCAGTCCTGGGGGAGGGAGGGAGGGGAATGGGTGTGAGGCAATTAAACCTCCCAAGGTGGGTCGGCCAAAGAACCCGGCCAACGAAGCACACTCCCGGGGCAAAAACTGGCCAGGCCAGGCCAGGCCAGGCCCCCCCCACCACCACCACACTCACTCTCACTTTCCTCCACACTCCTCTCTCTCTCTCTCTCTCTCTCTCTCTCTCTCTCTCTCTCTCTCTCTCTCTCTCTCTCTCTCTCTCTACCTTAGTGCTTTTGCCAACACTCCCCCCCCACACACACTGTCTTTCTTCCTCCTCCTCCTCCTCCTCCTCCTCCCCCAACCCCCATCAACCCCCAACAACCCCCCCCCAACCCCTGTTACCTTTCTCCTACCCAAGTATCACAAAGAGAGAGAGAGAGAGAGAGAGAGAGAGAGAGAGAGAGAGAGAGAGAGAGAGAGAGTCCCTCTGTCTCTCACGGGAGAGAGAGAGAGAGAGAGAGAGAGGGAGGGAGAGAGGGAGGCGCCCTCGCCGCGGTGTTTTGGATGGGGAAAGGAGGAGGTGGAGGGACAGGCCAGCCTCTGCAGCTGGCATGACACTAAGTTAGACTTCGAGTGTGTGTGTGTGTGTGTGTGGGAGGAGGAAGACCGTGTCGTTGCCGGGGTCTTGTGGTCCAACGTCTGTGGTGGCAGCAGCAGGTCTGTACGATGCCTGCCCTCCCCAAAACGTCATGCGTGGGGGAGATGGGGCTCATGACCACGATGTTTTGATGACCAGTGGGTCTTGTGGTGAGGGGGGTCGGGTGTACAGCGGAGGTTGTCCTACGTAGTACTTGGCTCTGGGCCATCCTCAGGGGCCATCGAAAGGAGGAACGTTGGAGGAGGAGGAGGAGGAGGAGGAGAATGATGGTGGTGGCATCTCTTTCCATTGAGCGGTGATCTCGGGCATCTGTTCGTGGGGTGGTGGGGGGTCAGACAGAGTCTGGAGTCGCGTCGACGGATACAGTTTTATGATTTTGATGTCTAGATTGATACACATTGCCGTCCTTCTCTCGAGAGAGAGTAAGTGAGGCAAAGGCAATAGTATATAGGAACCTTCTTACATAGGCCTTAAGGGTTGTACTTGCAGACTCCTGGTGGCACGGTGCGGGGCAAGACAGTTCTACACTCGTGGTTTCCCCCCCCCCCCCCCCCCATCTCTTCCACTTTCTCACATGTCTTATATAACTTTTTTAATTTCATATATTACCATTATGCAGTTTCGTCATCGAATATATATATATATATATATATATATATATATATATATATATATATATATATATATATATATATATTATATATATATATAGTTGGGATTAATTCACTTATAACTTGATGGATATTTCGGTATCATGTAATACTGTGTTGTACATGTGAGCTGGCTCCAGTGTTACCGTCTCATGAGGAGTGATAACAGGTAACCCTTCAAGGATAAAATCCGTAGGACGAGGGCGACCCTTAGGCTGTGACGACCTGACCTTTAACAAGGGTCAGGTCAGAGGTCAGGCTTCCATAACCCCCCCAGAGGGGCGTATCATCGGCTTATTTATTATTATTATTATTATTATTATTATTATTATTATTATTATTATTATTATTATTATTATTATCATCATTCCTTTGGGTCGAGTTGGGTAGAGTTCGATTTTGGGAAGGGAAACTCGGTTAGGATGGCTGGATGGACGTGAGGCGTCTGGTCCACACACTCTCCCACCCACCCACCCACCCAGCCAGCCAGTCAACTTTTTTCGGTCCGTTGATGACGAAAGGTGGGCGTGGGTCCACCGGTCGGGAGGTAGACGGTACGATCCCCTGTCCCGCTTGGTCCACCGGTCGGGAGGTAGACGGTACGATCCCCTGTCCCGCTTGGTCCACCGGTTGGGAGGTAGACGGTACGATCCCCTGTCCCGCTTGGTCCATCGGTCGGGAGGTAGACGGTACGACCCTTATGTATACCTGGTGAAGTCTTCTGGGGTCTTCTACCACCCCCCACAGTGGTCCGGGCTGGGGGTCCAGGCTGCTGCTGGGTTGGGTGGTGGTTGGTGGTGGACCAAGGTGTTGGAAGCGGCAGCCCTCAGGCCCACATAGCCCCCCCACAGCCTGGCTGGTCTGGTCCACTTTGTAGGTACTTGTCCAGTGAACTTCTCTACCGTGCATCCCAGGCTGTTTCTGATGATGGTACATGGCAACGTAGTGTGGAAGAGTCTTGGGCCCCGGGCGTGTAAGGTGTCCTCTCTCTCTTTGTATACATCGCACCTCTGGATTTCGTAGGTAGTATTTTACAAAGTTTTCCATGCCTGTTGTTCCAGTAGGATGCTGTTTCTTAATGTAAGCTGCCAGGGCACCATACCTTCTAGGATTTTCCAGGTATAGGTGATGAAATGCTTCTCTCGTTTACGCTCCAGTGAGTACAGCCTCAGAGACTTCAGCAGGTCCCAGCAATTCATTACCTTTACCACACTGATATGGACTGTGGAAGATCTCTGGACACTTTCTAAATCTGCAATTTGGCCAGCCTTGAATAGCGATTTTAGAACGCAATGACGTTTCTGAAAGAATTAGCGCCTTGAGTAATATCATCATTGGTGTTTTTTCTCCCCTTATCTTGAAGGTCCGCAGGATCCAGCCTGCCATCCTTCTGCATGAGGCAACCGTTGTTATGTTGTGTTCGCTGAAGGCTACGAAGTTAGACATTATTATTCCAAGGTTTTTCGCTTAATTCAACTGGTTTATGACAGCGTCTGTGTCTGTCCTGTAGTCTGTGTTGTTCTTGCACAGCGTCTGTGTCTGTCCTGTAGTCTGTGTTGTTTTTGCACAGCGTCTGTGTCTGTCCTGTAGTCTGTGTTGTTCTTGCACAGCGTCTGTGTCTGTCCTGTAGTCTGTGTTGTTTTTGCACAGCGTCTGTGTCTGTCCTGTAGTCTGTGTTGTTTTTGCACAGCGTCTGTGTCTGTCCTGTAGTCTGTGTTGTTTTTGCACAGCGTCTGTGTCTGTCCTGTAGTCTGTGTTGTTTTTGCATAGCGTCTGTGTCTGTCCTGTAGTCTGTGTTGTTTTTGCACAGCGTCTGTGTCTGTCCTGTAGTCTGTGTTGTTCTTGCACAGCGTCTGTGTCTGTCCTGTAGTCTGTGTTGTTCTTGCATAGCGTCTGTGTCTGTCCTGTAGTCTGTGTTGTTTTTGCACAGCGTCTGTGTCTGTCCTGTAGTCTGTGTTGTTTTTTGGGCTTCTTCATTTTCCCCTTGCAACCTCAGCAAGGCCGGTCGCAGTACTACATCACTTCGGAACACCAAGTAGCTACGGTGTCCTTTGCTTTTAAGACCTAAAGGCTAAACCCTACCTGTGAGGGGGGCGGGGGAAATCATATACTCAAGGGTCGTGTTTCATGGGTTCTGTCGTCTCGTCGTGTCTCACGGGTCGTACTGTAATGCTAAAAGGGATTTAGATGTTACTGTAGATGATGGTCGAGCATTGCGTGTGAGGGTGGGGTGTGTTGGCGTATGGCACCTGGGGTGTGTGAGGGCCGTCCCAGATCCATGGGTGACGTCTGGTTAGCATTATAGACAGTCTGGGGGATGGTGGGTGTGACATGATGATGATGATGATGATGGGCCAGACACAGATGTTGGGTGAGACATGATGATGATGATGATGGGCCAGACACAACAGATGTTGGGTGAGACATGATGATGATGATGATGGGCCAGACACAACAGATGTTGGGTGAGACATGATGATGATGATGGGCCAGACACAACAGATGTTGGGTGAGACATGATGATGATGATGATGATGATGGGCCAGACACAACAGATGTTGGGTGAGACATGATGATGATGATGATGATGATGGGCCAGACACAACAGATGTTGTGTGAGACATGATGATGATGGGCCAGACACAGATGCTGGGTGTGACATGATGATGATGATGATGATGATGGGCCAGACACAACA
>NC_092241.1:50265954-50278454 GCF_036320965.1 Panulirus ornatus | reverse complement strand
TCCACCACCACCACCACCCTCCTCTACTTCTCCACCACCACCACCACCCTCCCCCTTCTCCACCACCACCATCACTAATACCGGTATCTTACACAGGAGGATGGTGGTGGAGGTAGTGGTGGAGGACTGTGGCACCCCCGGCACCAGTTCTCCACCACTACCTCCACCACCATCATTCTGTATAAGATACCGGTGTTTAGTGGTGTTGGATAAGTGGGGAGGGTGGTGGTGATGATGGTGGAGAAGGGGAGAGTGGTGGTGGTTATGATGGTGGAAAAGGGGAGGATGTTGGTGGTGGAGAGGGGGAGGATGATGGAGAAGTGGAGGGTAGTGGTGGTTGTGGAAGGGGAAGGTGGTGGTGGTTGTGAGGGAGGTAGGGTGGTGGTGGTTGTGAGGGAGGTAGGGTGGTGTTGGTGGTGGTGGTAGTGAGGGAGCTACGTAGGGTGGTGGTGGTGGTGAGGGAGGTAGGGTGGTGGTGGTGGTGAGGGAGGTAGGGTGGTGGTGGTGGTGAGGGAGGTAGGGTGGTGGTGGTAGTGAGGGAGCTACGTAGGGTGGTGGTGGTGGTGAGGGAGGTAGGGTGGTGGTGGTGGTGAGGCAGGTAGTGGTGGTGGTGGTGGTGGAGGTGAGGGAGGTAGGGTGGTGATGGTGGAGGTGAGGCAGGTAGTGGTGGTGGTGGAGGTGAGGCAGGTAGTGGTGGTGGTGGTGGTGGAGGTGAGGGAGGTAGGGTGGTGGTGGTGAGTGAGTCTCCTCCGCGGTGGTTCGCTGTTGCCAGGTTTTGGCTCAATGGGTGACGAAGTACCTTGTTTTTGCGGCCTCCCCGTATGTTGGAGGCTGGCTATATATAGTGGGGGAGGAGGGGGACGCTGTACCGCACCTGTTACTGGGGCTGGCTGGTGGTGTACTGGGGAATGGGTGTGATATGGGAGGAAAGGGGAAGGGGCATGGTTGGCAGGCTGGTGATGTACTGGGGAATGGGTGTGGGGGTGATATGGGGAGGGAAGGGGAAGGGGCATGGTTGGCAGGCTGGTGATGTACTGGGGAATGGGTGTGGGGGTGATATGGGGAGGGAAGGGGAAGGGGCATGGTTGGCAGGCTGGTGATGTACTGGGGAATGGGGGTGTGTGGGTGATGGGGGGAGGGGAAGGGGGAATGGTTGACGACGGGGTCCAGGTGATAGTTATGGCTGAGGTACTGGTCGGAGGAAGGGATGGGGTTGATGGGTGGGTGGTGATGGGTGGGCTAGAGGACGGTGGTAGGTGTGGGGGAGATGGGTGTGTGGTAGGGTGAGTGGTAGTGGAAAGGCCTCGTGTGGTTCTTGGTGTAGGTAGGGGACGGTACAGGTGATCACCAGGTGATGGTAGCCTTACCATTACCTGGTGTATGGTCATGGTGGTGGTGGAGGGTAACCACTGGTGGTGATGATGAGGGAGGGATCATGGTGGTGGTGTTGGTGGCAATGTTGGTGTTGGTGGTGGTGGTGGTGGTGGTGGTGATGAGGGAGGAGGTCATGGTGATGGAGGTGATGTTGGTGGTTGGTGATGGTGGTGGTGGTGGAGGGGAGCCACTGGTGGTGATGATGAGGGAGAGATCATGGTGGTGGTGATGGTGGCGATGTTGGTGGTGGTGGTGTTGGTGGTGATGATGAGGGAGGAGGTCATGGTGATGGAGGTGATGTTGGTGGTTGGTGGTGGTGGTGGTGGTGGTGATGATGAGGGAGGAGGTCATGGTGATGGAGTTGATGTTAGTGGTTGGTGATGGTGGTGGTGATGGAGGGGAGCCACTGGTGGTGATGATGAGGGAGGGGGGTCATCATGGTGATGGTGGAGAGCCTGAGTCATGGGATTATCAGAAAGTTGATAATTATTGTCTGTAATGCGACTTCCGTCTCCTGAATCACCATTGTATAATATATATATATAGATATATATATATATATATATATATATATATATATATATATATATATATATATATATATATATATTTTTTTTTTTTTTTTTTCATACTATTCGCCATTTCCCGCATTAGCGAGGTAGCGTTAAGAACAGAGGACTGGGCCTTTGAGGGAATATCCTCACCTGGCCCCCTTCTCTGTTCCTTCTTTTGGAAAATTAAAAAATAAACGAGAGGGGAGGATTTCCAGCCCCCCGCTCCCTCCCCTTTTAGTCGCCTTCTACGACACGCAGGGAATACGTGGGAAGTATTCTTTCTCCCCTATCCCCAGGGATATATATATATATATATATATATATATATATATATATATATATATATATATATATATATATATATATATATATACACCTCGCTAACGCGGGAGACCCTCGCTAGCCTGATCACTGGAAGACTAACTGAAACCTGGCCCTCCATTCTCGCCACAGTGAACCGCAAGACCCACCACAGTAACTACCAACTCTGGTGTATGTTTACGTAAAGGATCCACACTCACCGCCGCACCAACCCATCCCTTACTCATGACTCACTCCCTATCCATTGTAGGGACGTCCCTTCTCCCAAAGAACACACAGACACACTCAGGAGATACTGTTTCAATATCAGGCACACACCAAAGTCATGGAAAACCTACACAGAATCCATCCAGAAGTTAAAGACTTTTCTGTTCACGATTTATGAATCTGGGGGGCCAAAAATGCATTAATTTGTATTAGTCTGTGTTGAGGTACAGATGCCACATCTGTGCCTTCTCCATCAGTGTGTCAGAAATCCCCTTTTGAATCTTCTGAGTGGTCTACCTTTGACTAGGGTGTGTTTTCCCACCCTTCATGTCGTCGGCAAAGTTCGAAAAATCTCCAGGTGAGTTCTGTGTCCAGGGCGGTGATGTAGATGATGATGAACAGTGTGGGACCCAGGACTGAGCCTTGTGGGACCCAGCCGCGAGGTATACCACCCCCCCCAGCTCAATCACATGAACATTAATCGGATGCTCTACCATTTAATAGTAGTCGCTCTTTCCTGTGTGAGTGCCAGCCCGCTATATCCGTACCGATTGCATATCCTGTGTCGTGAGCTGTGAATGGATTGATCTGGTCTTTAATATTTTGCTTTTGTAAAGGTTTTAACGGAAGGCTGGAGTAGATAACGATATTGTCGAATCCCGGTCATATTATATATATATATATATATATATATATATATATATATATATATATATATATATATATATATATATAAATATATATATATATATATATATATATATATATATATATATATATATATATATATATATATATATATATATATATATATATGTATATATATATATGTATGTATATATATTGGAAAGGATCACAATTTTGCGCGTAATCAAGATATTCCTATGAGTCATTTTCCCCCGTGGACTCATAGGAATATATATATATATATATATATATATATATATATATATATATATATATATATATATATATATGTGTGTGTGTGTGTGTGTGTGTGTGTGTGTGTGTGTGTGTATATATGACGAAGGAATTCAGTCGGAATGATATATCATTCTGAAATCCACGTTGATGGTCGGTTATTAGTTTCTAACGTAACAGGAAATAGAAAAGTTTGTTTCTAATATTGTACCTAACATTCTTGGGGACAGTGGGTCCAAGTCCTGTAAAGGAGTTAAGGTTTCGGTGTCTGTGGTGTGGACGGTGGAGTCTGGGTATGAGGAGTTCCTCCTCTCCTGCGATGTGTTGAATCAGTGTCCGTAATGCTGGGGAGATGGATGGTGTCCAGAGGAAGGACGTTCGATTGTTACCGTTGGTTTAACGTCTTCTGCTGTGCGGTCAGCACAGCTGGAGGCTTCCCATCTTTCCCCTGTGCCTCAATGGTTGGTGAGCGTCTTCTGCTATGCGATCAGCACAGCTGGAGGCTTCCCATCCCTCCTCTGTGCCTCAGTGGTTGGTTAGCGTCTTCTGCTTTGCGATCAGCACAGCTGGAGGCTTCCCATCCCTCATCTGTGCCTCAATGGTTGGTTAGCGTCTTCTGCTATGCGACAGCACAGCTGGAGGCTTCCCATCTTTCCACTATGCCTCAGTGGTTGGTTAGCGTCTTCTGCTATGCGATCAGCACAGCTGGAGGCTTCCCATCCCTCCTCTGTGCCTCAATGGTTGGTTAGCGTCTTCTGCTATGCGATCAGCACAGCTGGAGGCCTCCTAACTTTCCTCTTTGCCTCACCCACGCCTGATCCAATACACTGAAGCTTACCCCACGAGTGGCGATCGTGTGACACTAACGATGACCTAAAGAAAAAAAAAAAAAAAAGGCCTTCAAGATCCTTTCTTCCCCATCACTCAGAAAACGGAGGCACCGGTGGCCACCTTTCGTCGAGTGGCTCCGGTGAAAATGTTTCATGTCGAGGCGGTGTTTGCCCTTGGGAACCTGTAGGTACAGGTGGTTTTGTAGGCACAGTTGGCTATGTAGGTACAGGTGGTTTTGTAGGTACAGATGGCTTTGTAGGTACAGGTGGCTTTGTAGGTACAGGTGGCTTTGTAGGTACAGGTGGCTTTGTAGGTACAGGTGGCTTTGTAGGTGCAGGTGGCTTTGGCTTTGTAGGCACAGATGGCTATATAGGTACAGGTGGTTTTGTAGGCACAGATGGCTTTGTAGGCACAGGTGGCTTTGTAGGTACAGATGGCTTTGTAGGCACAGGTGGCTTTGTAGGCACAGGTGGCTTTGTAGGTACAGATGGCTTTGTAGGTACAGATGGCTTTGTAGGTACAGATGGCTTTGTAGGTACAGGTGGTCTTGTAGGCACCGATGGCTTTCTAGGTCTTGGTGGCTTTGTAGGTACAGATGGTTTTAGTACAGAGTACCGAGTTGAACTTCATGTTCCTCGTTGTAGGTTGGCGAGTTGATGTCATTATTGCTGATGGTGAGTGGTTAGAGGCGAGGATAGGGAGGGTGGGTGCGTGTGTGCGATGCCCCCCGCGTGGGGCTTCCTAGGGAAGGTGGTGCGTGCGTGCGATGCCCTCGCGTGGGGCTTCCTAGGGAAGGTGGTGCGTACGATGCCCCCCGCGTGGGGTTTCCTAGGGAAGGTGGTGCGTGCGATGCCCCCGCGTGGGGTTTCCTAGGGAGGGTGGATGCGTGCGATGCCCCCCGCGTGGGGCTTCCTAGGGAAGGTGGTGCGCGTGCGATGCCCCCGCCTGGGGTTTCCTAGGGAGGGTGGTGCGTACGTGCGATGCCCCCGCGTGGGGCTTCCTAGGGAGGGTGGTGCGTGCGTGCGATGCCCCCGCGTGGGGTTTCCTCCTCCTCCTCCTCCTCCTCCTCCTCCTCCTCCTCCTCCCTGGCAGGCAGGGTGAGGTAGGGTCCGCGCTGGTGAGCCCTCCCACGTGCACGTGTCGGGTGTACGTACGCGGGCGCCGCGCGGAGGAGGTGGTGGTGGTGATGTTTGGTAGTTCCGAGTGCTCTGTATTTGTTGTTGTTGTTGTTGTTGTCACTGTGTGTGTGTGTGTGTGTGTGTGTGTGTGTGTGTGTGTGTGTGTGTGGGTGTGTTTGCTATTGAAGGAAAGTGGATAACAGAACGGGCGAGTGAGGCGCATTTTAGTGGGTGGAGAGATGCATTGTCCGTTTGGAGATAATTGAAGGGTTCTCTCTCTCTCTCTCTCTCTCTCTCTCTCTCTCTCTCTCTCTCTCTCTCTCTCTCTCTCTCTCTCTCTCTCTCTCTCTCCCCCGTGTCACGCTTGGTGGAGCCCATGTCTCGTGTGTGTGTGTGTGTGTGTGTTTGTTTGTGTGTGTGTGTGTGTGTGTGTGTGTGTGTGTGTGTGTGTGTGTGTGTGTGTGTGACGCGGGTCATGATGGCTGGTATGGTTGGTGGACTGACGACTGGGATTGGCTGGTGGTTCACAGTGACAAGGGGATTACGGGCGCCGGGATCCATCTCCGTCAGGAGTTACGAGGATGTGACGGTGGACGTACGTGTGTGTGTGTGTGTGTGTGTGTGTGTGTGGGTGTGTGTGTGGATGGGTGTGTGTGTGTGTGTGTGTGTGTGTGTGGATGGGTGTGTGTGTGTGTGTGTGTGTGTGTGTGTGTGTGTGTGTGTGTTTGTGTGTGTATGTGTGTGTGTGTGTGTGTGTGTGTGTGTGTGTGTGTGTGTGTGTGTGTGTAGGGAGATCAGGCCTACTGTATCGTATGTGCAGACCGTTGTTGTACATACGTAATGTAGTGTTGTGGTTATATTACCGCTGTTGTAGGCGTATTATTGCTGTTGTAGATGTATTATTGCTGTTGTAGGTGTATTGTTGCTGTTGTAGGTGTATTATTGCTGCAGGTGTATTGTTGCTGTTGTAGGTGTATTATTGCTGTTGTAGGTGTATTATTGCTGTTGTAGGTGTATTATTGCAGTTGTAGGTGTATTATTGCTGTTGTAGGTGTATCATTGCTGCAGGTGTATGATTGGTGCAGGTGTATTGCTGCTGTTGTAGGTGTGTGATGGCTACGGATGTATTGCAGGTGTATTGCAGGTGTATTATTCAACTCCTTTCTCTTCACGGTACAAGTAGGTAGCTATACACACACACACACACACACAACACACACACACACACACACACACACACACACACACACACACACAGCCAAGCGAGGGAAAGGCGTTTTTACTTCACCCTTTTCCATTTGACAATCTAAAGCCAGACATGGAATCGGACGGACCGGGGAGGGAGACACTAACACCTGGAGCGATCAGTTATGACACTGATCTATAATGGAAGGAGGACGGAAGGTAAGGGAGGAGGAGGAGGTAAAGAACGAACGAACAGAGACCATAAGGACGGACGGAGAAATGAATGGGAAATAGAGAGAGAGAGAGAGAGAGAGAGAGAGAGAGAGAGAGAGAGAGAGAGAGAGAGAGAGAGAGAGAGAGAGGATCAAAAGGTTCGCGCTAACACTGGGAGGAGGAGGAGGAGGAGGTAAAGACGTTGAGACATCAGCTCAGACATGGCATATGGAAGGTGAAGTGAAGGATGTGGGAAAATGTAGTCAAACGTTGCATTGTTTCAGCCGAGGGTTATTGAGCCCATCTGTAAAACCAGAGGAAGGAAGGAGTGGTGAGTGTGTACTTAGGAAGAGTGTGAGTGTGGACGTAGTCATGAAGGGAAGTGTGAAATGAGGACATAGTCATGAAGGGAAGTGTGAGTGTGGACGTAGTCATGAAGGGAAGTGTGAAATGAGGACATAGTCATGAGGGTAGTGTGAATGTGGACATAGTCATGGAGGGTAGTGTGAATGTGGACATAGTCATGGAGGGTAGTGTGAAATGAGGACATAGTCATGAAGGGAAGTGTGAAATGAGGACATAGTCATGAGGGTAGTGTGAATGTGGACATAGTCATGGAGGGTAGTGTGAAATGAGGACATAGTCATGAGGGTAGTGTGAATGTGGACATAGTCATGAGGGTAGTGTGAATGTGGACATAGTCATGAGGGTAGTGTGAATGTGGACATAGTCATGAAGGGAAGTGTGAAATGAGGACATAGTCATGAGGGTAGTGTGAAATGAGGACATAGTCATGAAGGGAAGTGTGAAATGAGGACATAGTCATGAGGGTAGTGTGAATGTGGACATAGTCATGAAGGGAAGTGTGAAATGAGGACATAGTCATGAGGGTAGTGTGAAATGAGGGTAGTGTGAGTGTGGACTGACCCACAATCAAGCCCAGCTCGCCGTGAATTACCGGTATTCAACTCCAAAATCCCTTACCTATATGTTTTCCCCCCGCCTCATACACCACACTTATCCTCACATAACTCACACATACCATTATGGTAATTATCAATTATTTATATCTTTATTTCTTGGCCTTATATTCACTCTGGAAATCTGTGGCGATGCAAGCGAGTTCATAATGATATTATACGTGTCGTGTCTTGGGCCACGATTCCCAGCAGGTCGGTCGGTCCGTCGAGAGGGGTTGAGCGGCTCGCTGGGGCCCCCACTTGACCGCCCTCACTGCCTGCCTGCCACGGGGATCCATCCTCCTCTCCACCACCTCCACCACCTCCACCAGAGTTACGCTAGGTTCCCCAGAGAGAGAGAGAGAGACCCGGCTCCTCCTCTTCTTCCTCCTCTGTCCTCACCCACACACCACACACCACCACACACCACCAGAGTTACGCTAGGTTCCCCAGAGAGAGAGAGAGAGAGACCCGGCTCCTCCTCTGTCCTCACCCACACACCACCACACACCTCCTCCACCACCAGAGTTACGCTAGGTTCCCCAGAGAGAGAGACCCGGCTCCTCTTCTTCTTCCTCCTCTGTCCTCACCCACACACCACCCACACCCCACCCACACACCACACACCACCAGAGTTACGCTAGGTTCCCCAGAGAGAGAGAGAAAGACCCGGCTCCTCCTCTGTCCTCACCCACACACCACACACCACCGCACACCTCCTCCACCACCAGAGTTACGCTAGGTTCCCCAGAGAGAGAGAGAAAGAGAGACCCGGCTCCTCTTCTGTCCTCACCCACACACCACACACCACCAGAGTTACGCTAGCTTCCCCAGAGAGAGAGAGAGACCCGGCTCCTCTTCTTCCTCCTCTGTCTATATCTGTGCAACGTTTGTAGTCTTGATTCTCAAACGTTTCCTCTGTTGGAACATCACCTGTTTGCCTGCTTCCCTTTCAAACGTTTCTTCTGTTTGAACATCACCTGTTTGCCTTCTTCCCTTTCTGACGTTTCCTCTGTTGAACATCACCGGTTTGCCTCCTTCAATTCGTCTGTTTGAACATCTCCTGTTTGCCTTCTTCCCTTCGTCTGTTTGAACATCACCTGTTTCCCTTCTTCCCTTCTCGTTTTCTTCTCATCGAAACTCCAAGCGTCCACGTCATCTCTATCCTTTTCCCCTCTCAGATCTGCAAACTGTTCATCATCATGCCCGCTCCGTAGGTGTGCTCTGTGTGTGTGTGTCTCTCCTGGAGTACAAGAACACCAGCTGTCGCCCGGTGGATCTCGTCTCTCCCTTCCTCTACCACCATCTGGCTCAAAAGCCCTCGACCTTGCTAATACCAGGCTCCTGTCTGGGTCGTTCTTCTCCACCTGTTCCTCCGGGCCGTGCAGAACGACGCGTCCGGAGTTCGACCTCTCGCCGCGAAATCTCTCCTGCTACTGCTGTCTATGCTGGACATGAACGCTCTGAGATCCTCCATGCAGTGTGTGTGTGGGGGGGGGGGGGTTTAATCGTACGCCACAAAGGATTGGGTAAGGAGGCAGTTGCTTCAACACCTCGAAGGAGTTTTCAGTCCGTCACAACCAGCGCACTGGTTGGGGGGCCTTTTGTTATTACTTTTCTAACCACGGACCTTTTCCTAGGCCGTTTGATTCCTCCTTTAGGGTCTCATGGCAACAATTTTGTTTCTGTCACTTGTACTGAGGCACTCACAGCCCTCTCCTCTCTCTCTCTCTCTCTCTCTCTCTCTCTCTCTCTCTCTTCCCCCTCCCCGAAGATGGCCTCGATTGGGAGGTGTGTGTTGTCTGCGTCATATCGATTACGATGAAAAATATAGAAGAAGGAAGACAGGTCAAGAGATTGTGGGGTCCCCGATGGTAGAACTCCCTCCCATGTTCAAGAGATTGGGGCTCCCCGAATGTAGAACTCCCTCCCATGTTGAAGAGATGGGGGTTCCCGAGTGTAGAACTCCCTCCCATGTTGAAGAGATGGGGGTCCCCGTGTGTAGAACTCCCTCCCATGTTGAAGAGATGGGGGTCCCCGTGTGTAGAACTCCCTCCCATGTTGAAGAGATGGGGGTCCCCGAGTGTAGAACTCCCTCCCATGTTGAAGAGATTGGGGGTCCCCGAGTGTAGAACTCCCTCCCATGTTGAAGAGATGGGGTCCCCGTGTGTAGAACTCCTTCCCATGTTGAAGAGATGGGGGTCCCCGAGTGTAGAACTCCCTCCCATGTTGAAGAGATTGGGGGTCCCCGAGTGTAGAACTCCCTCCCATGTTGAAGAGATGGGGTCCCCAAGTGTAGAACTCCTTCCCATGTTCAAGAGATGGGGGTTCCCGACAGTGAAACTCCTTACCAGTGCAGTTACAATAGGTAAATGCAAATAGGTGAAAGTACACACACACACACACACACACACACACACACACACACACACACACACACACACACACACACACACACACACTCACTCACTCACTCACTTACTCACACACACTGACCATTGACCATGAGTCAGCCCGGCCGTGTGAGGAGGAGGGTGGATGTGCTGGAAATGAAATGTTTGAGGACAGTATGTGGTGTGAGGTGGTTTGATCGAGTAAGTAATGAAAGGGTAAGAGAGATGTGTGGAAATAAAAAGAGTGTGCTTGAGAATGAAATGGTTTGGTCACATGGAGAGAATGAGTGAGGAAAGATTGACCAAGAGGATATATGTTTCAGAGGTGGAGGGAACGAGAAGTGGGAGACCAAATTGGAGGTGGAAAGATGGAGTGAAAAAGATTTTGAGCGATCGGGGCCTGAACATGCAGGAGGGTGAAAGGCGTGCAAGGAATAGAGTGAATTGGAACGATGTGGTATACCGGGGTCGACGTGCTGTTAGCGGACTGAATACGAGCATGTGATGCGTCTAGGAGTAAACCCTAGAAGGGTCTTGTGGGGCCTTGATGTGGAAAGGGAGCTGTGGTTTCGGTGCATTAGACATGACAGCTAGAGGAGAATGGATGAGCAGATTTGGCCTTTCTTCGACTGTTGCTGGAGCTACCCTCTTAACGTGGGAAATGCCCATCAAGTATGGAATATATATATATATATATATATATATATATATATATATATATATATATATATATATATATATATATATATATATTATCCCTGGGGATAGGGGAGAAAGAATACTTCCCACGTATTCCTTGCGTGTCGTAGAAGGCGACTAAAAGGGGAGGAAGCGGGGGGCTGGAAATCCTCCCCTCTCGTTTTTATTTTTTTATTTTTTTTAATTTTCCAAAAGAAGGAACAGAGAAGGGGGCCAGGTGAGGATATTCCCTCAAAGGCCCAGTCCTCTGTTCTTAACGTTACTTCGCTAACGCGGGAAATGGCGAATAGTATGAAAAAAAAAAGAAAAAAGAATATATATATATATATATATATATATATATATATATATATATATATATATATATATATATAATTTATATATAATATTTCCTTCGATACATGCGTATGTTTTCGCACATAAATTTAAGTGTCAAGTGTGTGGGGGAAAAGTGTGGTGTTTCATGAGGGAGGAAAGTTTAAAAGCCAGGGGGACGCACCTCACCGTCTGGCGGAGGAGGGAGGGAGGAGGAGGAGGAGGGAAGAAGACGAAGGCGGTCCATTAAGTTACACAAGTGACAGCATCAGCATCAGGACGCAACCTGGAAATATTTGGCGCGGGGAGTGAATACCGAATATTTGGTCGCCGAATGAACTTGCGGTGGTGTGAGGCTTTACGTCACTTCCACACAACAAGAAGAAGACGAAGACGAAGAAGAAAAAATATTTGCCGATTTAACTTGGCACAGTTTTCAAAGTTTTTTTTTTGTTTTGGTTTCGGTTATGTGTGACTGCGTTGGGTGACGTGAGGCGTGACGCAGCTCAGGGGGTGTTGTTGTTGTTGGAGAGGAAGTGACGCAGATCATGGGTTGTTGTTGTTGGAGAGGAAGTGACGCAGCTTAGGGGGTGTTGTTTTTGTTGGAGAGGAAATGACGCAGCTCATGGGTTGTTGTTGGAGAGGAAGTGACGCAGCTCATGGGTTGGTGTTGTTGTTGGAGAGGAAGTGACGCAGATCATGGGTTGTTGTTGTTGTTGGAGAGGAAGTGACGCAGCTTAGGGGGTGTTGTTGTTGTTGGAGAGGAAATGACGCAGCTCATGGGTTGTTGTTGGAGAGGAAGTGACGCAGATCATGGGTTGTTGTTGTTGTTGGAGAGGAAGTGACGCAGCTCAGGGGTGTTGATGTTGGAGAGGAAGTGACGCAGCTCAGGGGTGTTGTTGTTGGAGAGGAAGTGACGCAGCTTAGAGGCTGTTGTTGGAGAGGAACTGACGCAGCTCAGGGGTGTTGATGTTGGAGAGGAACTGACGCAGCTCAGGGATGTTGTTGTTGGAGAGGAAGTGACGCAGCTCATGGGTTGTTGTTGTTGGAGAGGAAGTGACGCAGTTCATAGGTTGTTGATGTTGGAGAGGAAGTGACGCAGCTCATGGGTTGTTGTTGTTGGAGAGGAAGTGACGCAGCTCATAGGTTGTTGTTGGAGAGGAAGTGACGCAGCTCGGGTTGTTGTTGTTGGAGAGGAAGTGACGCAGCTCAGGGGTTGTTGTTGTTGGAGAGGAAGTGACGCAGCTCAGGGGTGCTGTTGTTGGAGAGGAAGTGACGCAGCTCAGAGGTTGTTGTTGGAGAGGAAGTGACACAGCTCATGGGTGTTGTTGTTGGAGAGGAAGTGACGCAGCTCATAGGTTGTTGTTGGAGAGGAAGTGACGCAGCTCAGAGGTTGTTGTTGGAGAGGAA
>NC_092241.1:50243454-50255954 GCF_036320965.1 Panulirus ornatus | reverse complement strand
ATTTGGTTAGGTTAGGTTAGAGTACGCTAGTTTAGGCTACGTTTTATTTGGTTAGGTTACGTTAGAGTACGCTAGTTTAGGCTACGTTTTATTTGATTAGGTTAGGTTAGAGTACGCTGGTTTAGGTTACGTTCGATTTGGTTAGGTTAGGATAGGTTTGTTAAAGTCAAGATACGCTACGTTAGGTTAGGTTACGTTACGTTAAGTACGCTAGTTTAGGTTATGTTCGATTTGGTTTGGTTAGGTTAGGTTAGGTAAAGATACATTACGTTAGATTAGGTTAGGTTTAGCTAGACTGGAATTGGTTAGGTTAGGTTAGATTAGGTAAACACACATTAGATTAGGTTAGGTTAGATTAGGTAAACACACATTAGATTAGGTTTAGCTAGACTGGAATTGGTTAGGTTAGGTTAGGTTAGGTAAACACACATTACTTTAGATTAGGTTAGGTTTAGCTAGACTGGAATTGGTTAGGTTAGGTAAACACTCATTACTTTAGATTAGGTTAGGTTAGGTAAACACTCATTACTTTAGATTAGGTTAGGTTTAGCTAGACTGGAATTGGTTAGGTTAGGTTAGGTAAACACACATTAGATTAAGGTAGGTTTAGCTAGACTGCAATGTATTAGATTATTGTACAAACCATAACCAAACCAAACCTAGAAAACCGCTTGTGGAAGCCAACCTTCACGAAGGGCCATCCCCATTATGACTCGTTTTAAATTTTACATTTTTTGAGAAATTTCTCTTCTCGTTTCCGCTCTGGCAGTAAATTCTGACATTTCTCATATTGTTTCGTGTACGTAGGGAACGTGGCATATCGTAATGAGCGATAGTTTCGTACCTTCCTAGCGTTAATAATGCTAGATCGTTGTTAAGGGAAATATTACTTGTCTTCCTTTAAGACTAGAGGTAGACCATCAGGGTGACTAGGATAGACCATCAGGGTCACTAGGATAGACCATCAGGGTCACTAGGATAGACCATTGGGCGACTAGGATAGACCATGAGGGCGACTAGGATAGACCATCAGAGCCACTAGGATAGACCATCAGGGCGACTGGGATAGACCATCAGAGCCACTAGGATAGACCATTAGGGTCACTAGGATAGAACCCATCAGGGCCGCTAGGATAGACCATCAGGGCCACTAGGATAGACCATCAGGGCCACTAGGATAGAGTCCAACAGAGCGACGAGGATAGACCATCAGGGCGACTAGGATAGACCATTAGGGCCACTAAGATAGAGCCCACCAGGGCCGCTAGGATAGACCATCAGGGCCACTAGGATAGACCATCAGGGCCACTAGGATAGAGTCCAACAGAGCGACTAGGATAGACCATCAGGGCGACTAGGATAGACAACCAGCGCCACTAGGATAGACCATCAGAGCCACCAGCGCCTCTAGGATAGACCATCAGAGCAACTGGGATAGAACATCAGGGCCACTAGGATAGACCACCAGAGCCACTAGGATAGACCATCAGAGCCCCTAGGATAGATCATCAGGGCCACTAGGATAGACCACCAGCGCCACTAGGATAGACCATCGGGGCCTACTAGGATAGACCATCGGGGCCCCACTAGGACAGTACGGGTAAATGCGATCCACGAACAGATCTGGGCTCCTTTTGATCTTGGTCTCTGGTCAGCTTTTACCACTTCGTGAGCTGGGTCTTGGGAACACATGTGATGATGTGTGGGGGGTTCGCCTCGCCTGAGCCTTTTTCTTTTAAGCCATCTGTGTGATGGAGACGAGAATGGAAGGAGGCCATGTGTTTTTTTTCCCCCTGTTATCATCTTCACGTCTTCTTTTTTCCTTTTCTTTTTTTTTTTTTGATCATGTTTGTCTGCTTGTGCTAACCTTGTAGACTTTATTATTGACATTTGTCTTTCTTTGTCTTGGGTTTTTGAGAGAGAGAGAGAGAGAGAGAGAGAGAGAGAGAGAGAGAGAGAGAGAGAGAGAGAGAGAGAGACCCATATGTTCCAAGCGAGGTGGCCTGGCCTTTTACCCTAGTAAAGAAAAGAAAAATAAACTAGGAAAAAAAATACCTTGCAGGAATAATATACATATATATGCTTGAAGGACATTTGTGAAGGCAAATGATGATGCAGAATGGACCACGAATGTGTCATGTACCTCAGACATGGTGTCCATCCTGTAGGGTAAACCATCCCTACACGTTCCCTTATGTTTCATGTCCCCTCCCCCTTCTCCAGTCACCCCCCTTACGTTGCTATGGTACTTCTTCTCTTGATCTCATCTTGTTTACTATTGCTACGTTCATCTTCTTCATCTTATTACCTTTTTTGTTTACACATATGTCCCTCACTCTCCACCTGGTCCTTGAGTTATGTCTTGTGTCCCTCCGTCTCCACCTGGTCCTTGAGTTGTGTCTTGTGTCCCTCCTTCTCCACCTGGTCCTTGAGTTATGTCTTGTGTCCCTCCGTCTCCACCTGGTCCTTGAGTTATGTCTTGTGTCCCTCCGTCTCCACCTGGTCCTTGAGTTATGTCTTGTGTCCCTCCGTCTCCACCTGGTCCTTGAGTTATGTCTTGTGTCTCTCCGTCTCCACCTGGTCCTTGAGTTATGTCTTGTGTCCCTCCGTCTCCACCTGGTCCTTGAGTTGTGCCTTGTGTCCCTTCGTCTCCACCTGGTCCTTGAGTTGTGTCCCTCCGTCTCTTTCATCAGCAGCAGCGCCACCACCACCTCCTCTTCTTCCTTATACCTCACCCACCCTACCATACGTTGGTAGCTCGTGCCGCGTTATTCAGTCACCTCTTCAACCTTGACCCTCCTCCCCCCCCCCCAAGGGTCGTCCCGTCGTCGTGTGTTGAGGGGGGGACCCCATCACCAAGGGTCGTCCCGTCGCACAGTCAGGGTCGTCACGTCGTGGTCCTGGGCTTAACCAATGGTCGTGGGTCAGGAGGACGACACGTCGTTACACATGTGGCGTCGTGTCGCCGCCCCTCCTGGTGTTCACGCCCTGTACTCAGTACCTCCCAGGGTGATGGCGGGTGGGGCTCGCCCCTTCGCTGGGAACACAGGGGCGTGTTGTCTCGGGCACTTGTGGTAGACGTGACGGGGCGTGAGGGTGGTAGATGTGACGGGACGTGACGGTGGTAGACGTGACGGGACGTGACGGTGGTAGACGTGATGATGGTAGACGTGACGGGACGTGACGGTGGTAGACGTGACGGGACGTGACGGTGGTAGACGTGACGGGACGTGACGGTGGTAGACGTGACGGGACGTGAGGGTGGTAGACGTGACGGGACGTGACGGTGGTAGGTTTCTGCGTCACAGACAGTCTGTTTACCAGTGGTGTGTTACTGTAACTCAGGTGACAAGGTTTGTTGATGATGCCCTTCACTGTCTGTTGATGATTAATGATGCCCTTCACTCTCTGCTGATGATGCCCTTCACTCTCTATTGGTAATTGATGATGCCCTTCACAGTCTGTTGATGATTGATGATGCCCTTCACTATCGTGTTCACGATCACCCACTCCATGTGTTGCTGGTGCTGTTCCCTCGCCCAGCGATCATTTCCCCAACTGACCCACACGAAGCTGTCTGTACCCGTGGCAGTGGAGGTATATACAGTCGTGTTGATATATACACACCCCCAAAAAAGTATCTGCACAGCCCCGGACCTGAATAGTGGTGATATACACACCCCCAAAAAGTATCTGCACAGCCCAGGACCTGAACAGTGGTGATGATATACACAACCCCAAAAAAGTATCTACACAACCCCGGACCTGAATAGTGGTGATGATATACACAACCCCAAAAAAGTATCTGCACAAACCCGGACCTGAATAGTGGTGATGATATACACAACCCCAAAAAAGTATCTACACAACCCCGGGCCTGAACTGTGGTGATGATATACACAACCCCAAAAAAGTATCTACACAACCCCGGGCCTGAAGTTTGTAAATAATATGCCACTGGCCCGACCTAGAGGAAAACGGGACTTGGGCCGCCTCCCTGATTCACTTCTGGGTGAGTGTACCTGCTGGACGGACAGACGGACGGAGGGAGGGGGATGTGTGTGGTGCCCCCGTCACAGACAGGGACCTTGGGGGTTCTCAGTACTGACCTCCGCCCCGGTACAGACGGGGTGGTGGGTGGGTGTGTGCCCCGTCACGGACCGGGGCCTGTGGGGTTTCTCAGCACCGGCCGCCCCGCCCCGGTGAGAGAGAGAGAGAGAGAGAGAGAGAGAGAGAGAGAGAGAGAGAGAGAGAGAGTCTTGTTTTTCTGGCGTGTGGTTCTTGGCAGACCTGGCTCCTTGTCCTTGGTGTGTTGATGATGGTTGAAGGTGTTGTGCAACTGCTGGTGGTGGTGGCGGTGGTGAGGGAAAGGTAAGAAGGGAGTATTAAGGATGACAATGTGTGTGTGTGTGTGTGTGTGTGTGTGTGTGTGCCATGCCCCTACGTGGGTCGTGCCATGCATTCCTACGTGGGTGGGTCGTGCCATGCATTCCTACGTGGGTCGTGCCATGCATTCTTACGTGGGTCGTGCCATGCATTCCTACGTGGGTCGTGCCATGCATTCTTACGTGGGTCGTGCCATGCATTCCTAGGTGGGTCGTGGCATGCATTCCTACGTGGGTCGTGCCATGCCTCTACGTGGGTCGTGCCATACTCTACGTGGGTCCTACCATACCCTACATGGGTCATGCCATACCCTACATGGGTCGTGCCATGCTCTACGTGGGTCATGCCATACCTTACGTGGGTCGTGCCATGCTCTACGTGGGTCCTACCATACCCTACATGGGTCATGCCATACCCTACGTGGGTCGTGCCATGCTCTACGTGGGTCGTGTCATACCCTACGTGGGTCGTGCCATACTCTACGTGGGTCCTACCATACCCTACATGGGTCATGCCATACCCCCACGTGGGTCGTGCCATGCTCTACGTGGGTCCTACCATACCCTACATGGGTCATGCCATACCCCACGTAGGTCGTGGCATACCCTACGTGGGGTCGTGTCATACCCTACGTGGGTCGTGCTATACTCTACGTGGGTCCTACCATACCCTACATGGGTCATGCCATACCCCACGTGGGTCGTGCCATGCTCACCGTGGGTCATACCATACCCTACATGGGTCCTGCCGTACCCTACGTGGGTCGTGGCATACCCTACGTGGGTCGTGCCATGCTCTACGTGGGTCGTGTCATACCCTACGTGGGTCGTGAATGCTCTACGTGGGTCGTGTCATACCCTACGTGGGTCGTGCCATGCTCTACGTGGGTCGTGCCATACTCTACGTGGGTCCTACCATACCTTACATGGGTCCTGCCGTACCCTACGTGGCTCGTGGCATACCTTACGTGGGTCGTGCCATGCACTACGTGGGTCGTGTCATACCCTACGTGGGTCGTGCCATGCTCTACGTGGGTTGTGTCATACTCTACGTGGGTCGTGCCATGCTCTACGTGGGTCGTGTCATACCCTACGTGGGTCGTGCCATGCTCTACGTGGGTTGTGTCATACTCTACGTGGGTCGTGCCATGCTCTACGTGGGTCGTGGCATACCCTACGTGGGTCGTGCCATGCTCTACGTGGGTCGTGTCATACTCTACGTGGGTCGTGGCATACCCTACGTGGGTCGTGCCATGCTCTACGTGGGTCATGCCATACCTTACGTGGGTCGTGCCATGCTCTACGTGGGTCCTACCATACCCTACATGGGTCACGCCATACCCCACATGGGTCCTACCATACCCTACGTGGGTCGTGGCATACCCTACGTGGGTCGTGCCATGCTCTACGTGGGTCGTGTCATACTCTACGTGGGTCGTGGCATACCCTACGTGGGTCGTGCCATGCTCTACGTGGGTCATGCCATACCCTACGTGGGTCGTGGCATACTCTACGTGGGTCCTACCATACCCTACATGGGTCCTGCCATACCCTACGTGGGTCGTGGCATACCCTACGTGGGTCTTCACTCTCCTCAGCCATGTGACCATGGGAGTGTGGACTTCAAAGGTCTTCTGGTGGAGTGAGTGGTTGCGTGCTAGGGTCTTGGCCATCATTACGGCACTAATTACCAAGCAGGTGATTTAAGCTGTTCGCTACCCAGCCTGGGACAAAAACTGGTCTATCCTGCAAGATAGAGTGAGTGAGGCTGGTGGTGCAGGGGGTAGAGTGAGTGTGAGTGTGCCTGGTGGTGCAGGGGGTAGAGTGAGTGTGAGTGTGCCTGGTGGTGCAGGGGTAGAGTGAGTGAGTGAGGCTGGTGGTGCAGGGGGTAGAGTGAGTGTGAGTGTGCCTGGTGGTGCAGGGGTAGAGTGAGTGTGAGTGTGCCTGGTGGTGCAGGGGGTAGAGTGAGTGTGAGTGTGCCTGGTGGTGCAGGGGTAGAGTGAGTGTGAGTGTGCCTGGTGGTGCAGGGGGTAGAGTGAGTGTGAGTGTGCCTGGTGGTGCAGGGGTAGAGTGAGTGTGAGTGTGCCTGGTGGTGCAGGGGGTAGAGTGAGTGTGAGTGTGCCTGGTGGTGCAGGGGTAGAGTGAGTGTGAGTGTGCCTGGTGGTGCAGGGGGTAGAGTGAGTGTGAGTGTGCCTGGTGGTGCAGGGGTAGAGTGAGTGTGAGTGTGCCTGGTGGTGCAGGGGGTAGAGTGAGTGTGAGTGTGCCTGGTGGTGCAGGGGTAGAGTGAGTGTGAGTGTGCCTGGTGGTGCAGGGGGTAGAGTGAGTGTGAGTGTGCCTGGTGGTGCAGGGGGTAGAGTGAGTGTGAGTGTGCCTGGTGGTGCAGGGGTAGAGTGAGTGTGAGTGTGCCTGGTGGTGCAGGGGTAGAGTGAGTGTGAGTGTGCCTGGTGGTGCAGGGGTAGAGTGAGTGTGAGTGTGAGGCTGGTGGTGCAGGGGTAGAGTGAGTGAGTGAGGCTAGTGGTGCAGGGGTAGAGTGAGTGTGTGAGAGTGTGAGGCTGGTGGTGCAGGGTTAGAGTGAGTGAGGCTGGTGGTGCAGGGGGTAGAGTGTGAGAGAGTGTGAGAGTGTGAGGCTGGTGGTGCAGGGGTAGAGTGAGTGTGAGAGTGTGAGGCTGGTGGTGCAGGGGTAGAGTGAGTGTGAGAGTGTGAGGCTGGTGGTGCAGGGGTAGAGTGTGAGTGAGTGTGTGTACTGGCCACAGGGAGAGCATTGAGCGAGCGCGCGCGCCCCTGTCGTATCTCTAATAAATCGTAGCGTTGCGTTACGACCTTCCGGTAGCCTGAGCACGGCTGTGCACGTCTTACGACCCCTTGGCTGTCGTACCCAATGTACGTCACCCTTCCCCTCTCCTCCTACCCCAACACACACACACACACACACACACACACACACACACACACACACACACACACACACAGGCCTGGGTCATGACATGAGCACATACAGACGTCATGCACGCCCACGTAGCGTTAGCCAGCGACCTGGCCAGTCAGTATGTAGGGGCGTGGGCCATCGTGCGCCAGGGGTGATGTGATGGCCTTGCGAAGGGTGATGGTGATGTCGCGGTATATGACGGTGATGTGGTGGTTATGTGATGGTGCGGGGATGTGTAGATGTGGTCATGTGATGCGATGATGTGGTTATGGGATGGTGCGGGGATGTGTGGATGTGGTCATGTGATGCGATGATGAGGTTATGTGATGATGCGATGACGTGTGGATGTGGTCATGTGATGCGATGACGTGTGGATGCGGTCATGTGATGTGATGATATGGTTATGTGATGATGCGATGACGTGTGGATGTGGTCATGTGATACAATGATGTGGTCATGTGATGATGCGATGACGTATGGATGCGGTCATGTGATGCGATGGTATGGTTATGTGATGGTGCATTGACGTGTGGATTGTGGTCGTGTGATACATTGATGTGATCATGTGATGATGCGATGGCGTTTGGATGTGGTCATGTGATGATGCGGTGATGTGTGGATGTGGTCATGTGATGATGCGATGACGTGTGGATGTGGTCATGTGATGCGATGATGAGGTTATGTGATGATGCAGGGATGTGTGGATGTGGTCATGTGATGGTGCGGGGATGTGTGGATGTGGTCATGTGATGTGATGATATAGTTATGTGATGATGCTATGACGTGTGGATGTGATCATGTGATACAATGATGTAGTCATGTGATGATGCGATGACGTATGGATGCGGTCATGTGATGCGATGGTATGGTTATGTGATGGTGCATTGACGTGTGGATTGCGGACATGTGATATGATGCGATGACGTGTGGATGTGGTCATGTGATGCGATGATGAGGTTATGTGATGATGCGATGACGTGTGGATGTGGTCATGTGATGATGCGATGACGTGTGGATGTGGTCATGTGATGATGCGATGACGTGTGGATGTGGTCATGTGATGATGCGATGACGTGTGGATGTGGTCATGTGATGATGCGATGACGTGTGGATGTGGTCATGTGATGATGCGATGACGTGTGGATGTGGTCATGTGATGATGCGATGACGTGTGGATGTGGTCATGTGATGCGATGATGAGGTTATGTGATGATGCGATGACGTGTGGATGTGGTCATGTGATGATGCGATGACGTGTGGATGTGGTCATGTGATGCGATGATGAGGTTATGTGATGGTGCGGTGATGTGTGGATGCGGTCATGTGATGCGATGATGAGGTTATGTGATGATGCAATGACGTGTGGATGTGGTCATGTGATGATGCGATGACGTGTGGATGTGGTCATGTGATGCGATGATGAGGTTATGTGATGATGCGATGACGTGTGGATGTGGTCATGTGATGATGCGATGACGTGTGGATGTGGTCATGTGATGCGATGATGAGGTTATGTGATGATGCGATGACGTGTGGATGTGGTCATGTGATGATGCGATGACGTGTGGATGTGGTCATGTGATGCGATGATGAGGTTATGTGATGATGCGATGACGTGTGGATGTGGTCATGTGATGGTGCGGTGATGTGTGGATGTGGTCATGTGATGGTGCGGGGATGTGTGGATGTGGTCATGTGATGATGCGATGACGTGTGGATGTGGTCATGTGATGATGCGGTGATGTGTGGATGTGGTCATGTGATGATGCGATGACGTGTGGATGTGGTCATGTGATGATGCGATGACGTGTGGATGTGGTCATGTGATGATGCGATGACGTGTGGATGTGGTCATGTGATGCGATGATGAGGTTATGTGATGATGCGATGACGTGTGGATGTGGTCATGTGATGATGCGATGACGTGTGGATGTGGTCATGTGATGATGCGATGACGTGTGGATGTGGTCATGTGATGATGCGATGACGTGTGGATGTGGTCATGTGATGATGCGATGACGTGTGGATGTGGTCATGTGATGATGCGATGACGTGTGGATGTGGTCATGTGATGATGCGATGACGTGTGGATGTGGTCATGTGATGCGATGATGAGGTTATGTGATGATGCGATGACGTGTGGATGTGGTCATGTGATGCGATGATGAGGTTATGTGATGATGCGATGACGTGTGGATGTGGTCATGTGATGATGCGATGACGTGTGGATGTGGTCATGTGATGATGCGATGACGTGTGGATGTGGTCATGTGATGATGCGATGACGTGTGGATGTGGTCATGTGATGATGCGGGGATGTGTGGATGTGGTCATGTGATGATGCGATGACGTGTGGATGTGGTCATGTGATGATGCGATGACGTGTGGATGTGGTCATGTGATGATGCGATGACGTGTGGATGTGGTCATGTGATGCGATGATGAGGTTATGTGATGATGCGATGACGTGTGGATGTGGTCATGTGATGATGCGATGACGTGTGGATGTGGTCATGTGATGGTGCGGGGATGTGTGGATGTGGTCATGTGATGCGATGATGAGGTTATGTGATGATGCGATGACGTGTGGATGTGGTCATGTGATGCGATGATGAGGTTATGTGATGATGCGATGACGTGTGGATGTGGTCATGTGATGATGCGATGACGTGTGGATGTGGTCATGTGATGATGCGATGACGTGTGGATGTGGTCATGTGATGATGCGATGACGTGTGGATGTGGTCATGTGATGATGCGATGACGTGTGGATGTGGTCATGTGATGATGCGATGACGTGTGGATGTGGTCATGTGATGCGATGATGAGGTTATGTGATGATGCGATGACGTGTGGATGTGGTCATGTGATGCGATGATGAGGTTATGTGATGATGCGATGACGTGTGGATGTGGTCATGTGATGATGCGATGACGTGTGGATGTGGTCATGTGATGCGATGATGAGGTTATGTGATGATGCGATGACGTGTGGATGTGGTCATGTGATGCGATGATGAGGTTATGTGATGATGCGATGACGTGTGGATGTGGTCATGTGATGCGATGATGAGGTTATGTGATGATGCGATGACGTGTGGATGTGGTCATGTGATGATGCGATGACGTGTGGATGTGGTCATGTGATGCGATGATGAGGTTATGTGATGATGCGATGACGTGTGGATGTGGTCATGTGATGATGCGATGACGTGTGGATGTGGTCATGTGATGCGATGATGAGGTTATGTGATGATGCGATGACGTGTGGATGTGGTCATGTGATGATGCGATGACGTGTGGATGTGGTCATGTGATGATGCGATGACGTGTGGATGTGGTCATGTGATGCGATGATGAGGTTATGTGATGATGCGATGACGTGTGGATGTGGTCATGTGATGATGCGATGACGTGTGGATGTGGTCATGTGATGGTGCGGGGATGTGTGGATGTGGTCATGTGATGATGCGATGACGTGTGGATGTGGTCATGCCTCCTCACCTCCCTGTTCGCTGAAGACCTGCCTCACCTCTCTGTTGCTGAAGACCTTGCTTCTCTCCTCCCGTTGCTGAAAGACCTGACCTGCCTCATTCCCTGGTGCTGATGAAGACCTTGCCTTCTCACCTCTGTGTTGCATGAAGACCTCCTGCCTCCTCACCTCCTGTTGCTGAAGACTGCCTCCTCACTCATGTTGTTGCTGAAGACTTGCTCCTCACCCCCTGTTGCTTGAAGATCCTGCTCTACACTCCCTGTTGCTTGAAGACCTGCCTCCTCACCTCCCATTTGCGAAGATCTGCTCCTCACCTCCCTGTTGTTGAAGACCTGCCTCCTCACCTCCCTGTTGTTGCTGAAGATCTGCCTCCTCACCTCCCTGTTGTTGCTGTAGACCTACATCCTGGCCTCTCTGTTGCTGAAGACCTGCCTCCTCACCTCCCTGTTGCTGAAGACCTGCCTCCTCACCTCTCTGTTGCTGAAGACCTGCCTCCTCACCTCCCTGTTGCTGAAGACCTGCCTCCTCACTTCCCTGTTGCTGCTGAAGACCTGCCTTCTCACCTCCCTGTTGTTGCTGAAGACCTGCCTCCTCACCTCCCTGTTGCTGAAGACCTGCCTCCTCACCTCCCTGTTGTTGCTGAAGACTTGCCTCCTCACCTCCCTGTTGCTGAAGACCTGCCTCCTCACCTCCCTGTTGCTGAAGACCTGCCTCCTCACCTCCCTGTTGCTGAAGACTTGCCTCCTCGCCTCCCTGTTGTTGCTGAAGACCTGCCTCCTCACCTCCCTGTTGCTGAAGACCTGCCTCCTTACCTCCCTCCGTGCACAACCCTTGGCTAACCTCCAGTTAATGGCCACTTGTTCTCAAGTCTCTTCCGACCACAAGGATCTGCTCCGTGTTAACCTCATCATGGCCTCTGAGGGATCTGTATGGGGTCATCATGTTTACCCTTAATCGATCGTTTCTTGAAGAAAAGACATCAGCTGACCAGAGTCTGCCATCCGCCCTTCGTTGCCTCTTTCCAGTCAGGTCTGGAACCACTGTTTGTGGCCTTCCTCTGGACGCTCCCCGGCCGTTGTGTGTGACTGTACTGGCAAGGAGGCCCAGGCCATTGCGCCACTCTTCTACCCTGGGTCGGTCGGCTGAACACCGTCTTCCTAAACACCTCACTTCTGCTGCGTGGGTCACACAGTGATTTGCCTACTTCCCCGAGCGTTCTAATGTAGCAGCGTTCTCGCGGACGCGTTCCACTTGATGTGAACCTTGAAAGTCTCTCGCACTCAGTGTACGGTCGGTTGTAAATTGTGTTCACTGGTAGTGTGGTCGCCACAACGTAATCTGTGTCATCTCTTTCTTCTTCGTACGTAAGTCCTTCGCATTCACGGGGATGAATTGTGGTAGTCATTGGCTTAATGTCTGCTTCTTCTTCTTCTTCTTCTTCTTCTTCTTCTTCTTCTTCTTCTTCTTCCTCTGCGGCTTCTTCTTCTTCCTGTGCTACTTCTTCTTCCTTTCTTGTTCTTCTTCTTCTTCTTCTTCTTCTTCTTCTTCTTGTTCTTCTTGTTCTTCTTCTTCCTCCTTTTCTTCTACTTCTTCTTCTTCTTCTTTTTCTTTTTCTTTTTCTTCTTCTTCTTCTCTTTCTTCCTCCTCTTCTGCTTCTTCTTCTTCCTCGTCTTCTTGTGCTTCTTTTTCTTCTTCTT
>NC_092241.1:50235954-50238454 GCF_036320965.1 Panulirus ornatus | reverse complement strand
CAAACCACCGCCACCACACCCCTACCACACCCCCACCACATCATAGTTAGCCTGGCGGGGGGAATTTTAAATGCAATTATAAGGGGGGGGGGGGTGAAGCTGGTGAAGCGTGGATGGCGAGGTATATACCACAATTATCTATATGTCTTCTAACTTTAATACCACAATTATCTGTATGTCTTCTAACTTCTATACCACAATTATCTGTAAGCCTTCTAACTTCTACCACAATTAAGTGTACGCCTTCTAACTTTTACCACAATTTTCTGTACGCCTTCTAACTTCTACCACAATTATCTGTACGCCCTCTAACTTCTACCACAATTAAGTGTATGCCTTCTAACTTCTACAACATTATCAGTAAGCCTTCTAACTTCTGCTACAATTATCTGTACGCCCTCTAACTTCTACCACAATCATTTGTAAGCCTTCTAACTTCTACCACAATGATCTGTACGCCTTCTAACTTCTACCACAATCATTTATATGCCTTCTAAGTTCTACCACAATTATCTGTACGCCTTCGAACTTCTACACCACAATTTTCTGTGTGCCTTCTAACTTCAACAATTATCAGTAAGCCTTCTAACTTCTACCACACTAATCTGTACCCATTCTAACTTCTACCACACTAATGTGTAAGTTACTGATGCCTTCCACCATCACAAACAGCCTCGGGAAGGACCCAGTATTAATAAGTCTGCTTCTGCTGTTTGAAATCCTTTGTATTCCTTTGCATCCTTCACACACGGCGGCCCACAGAGGTTCAGATCACATGTGAACAAACAACATCGTTGCCCCTTTTAAGTGGCTTGCTGACCGACTCAAATGCACTGTCGGTGTGATAGAGTCACAGAAGCACACACATGAAACACCAGATGACGAGTGAGGTCTGGATGGCTGGAGGAGCGACCTGCACAGATGCGGCAGTAGAAGATGGTGAGCAGGTGTTGGAGTGGATGTTATGAATATATATATATATATATATATATATATATATATATATATATATATATATATATATATATATATATATATATATTTTCTACAACATCTGAGCTCGTGAAACGATGCAGTAGAAGCACTTGTCGTCAAGGGTTTGAGAAAAGAAAATGAAAAAATAACCAGGACTCTGGTCATTGCGTTGATCTGTAGACCACCGTATTTGAAAGCCACAGGAATTTATACAGAACGAATGAGAAAGAAAGGCTTGCTACATGTGTCCCCGTCACCTGTCCTTTCTAACTCCTTAAACATGACGCTACGACCCATGAACGCGACTGTACGATCCTCGAACACGATAGTGCGATCCTTGAGCATGACGGTACGACCCTGTGTATACGATGGTTTGGCCTTTGACCTGATCCTAAGGGGTTAGGTCAAAGGTCAGAGCCATCACAAGGCCACCTTACACTAAGACGTGTACCATCGTGCTTAAGGGTCGTACCGTCGCGTTGACTCGTACTATCGTGTTCAAGGGTCGTACCATCGAGTTCAAGGGTCGTACCGTCGCGCTTAAGGGTCGTACCGTCGCGCTCAAAGGTCGTACCGTCGCGCTCAAGGGTCGTACCGTCGTGCTCAAGGGTCGTACCGTCGTGCTCTAGGGGGTCGTACCTCGTACCCTCTTGATGGAAGGGTAGGTTGGAGTCGTTCCAATTTTTGGCGTTCGTGTGATCTAGTGTTTTGTTTGTAAACAACCTCTGCTTTAAATGTAAACAAACCCCCCCCCCTCCCCCCTCTGTGGACGGCACGATTCGTTTACATAATGTTTACCCGTCTTCGTAAATCACCCCCCCCCCCTCACACGACGTGTTTACACCGTGTGCTCTATATAATTGATCCGTAATTACCCAATGCCCCTATTTGTTTGTTTCGTCTCCTCCTCGTAAAATGTTTTCTCTAATTACACACACACACCCACACAGACACACACACACACACACACACACACACACACACACACACACACACCCTACCACCACATCACCTGCCCCCCACCCCCCACCCCACCCCACCGCACCCCCCTCACCCCCCCTCCATGCAAAAGAGGGGAAAATGAATCGAAGGGGAAAAAAAAAAAAGCGTTCCATGAATTTCTTTCTCAATGAGCTTCTGGAATGACTTCGTCACGCGAGTTAATTGAGTGGGGTTCCTCACTCAGCCGAGGGGAGAGAGGGAGGGGAGGAGGGAGGGGAGGGAAGGGGAGGGGAGGGACTTTGAGTCGCGGGAAAAGTCGCCCGAGCGACGCAGGCAAAGCGGCGGCGGGCGGCAGCCGCCTGCGGCGTCGTCGCCCGCCGCCGCTTGCGTGAAAATTCCATCATTGAATTTTCGGGGAAAACTTAAGATCGGCGTCGGTTTGGTATGTGGGCCTCCCTCCCCTCCCTCCCGCGCGCGCGCGCGCGGACTCCGCCCCGAGAATGATGTGTGTTACGAGGAGGAGGAAGGAGGAAGGCTTGGTGTATGGCCGGCTACTGGAGGTGTGTGTCTGTGTGTGTGTGGG
>NC_092241.1:50195954-50233454 GCF_036320965.1 Panulirus ornatus | reverse complement strand
TATGGTCTTCATCTCCTTTCCCTGCTCTGGTCTTCGACTAGTGTATATGGTCTTCATCTCCTTTCCCAGCTCTGCTCTTCGTGTAGCGTATGGTCTTCATCTCCTTTCCCTGCTCTGGTCTTCGTCTAGTGTATATGGTCTTCATCTCCTTTCCCAGCTCTGCTCTTCGTGTAGCGTATGGTCTTCATCTCCTCTCCCCTGCTCTGCTCTTCGTCTAGTGTATATGGTCTTCATTCTCTTTCCCTGCTCTGCTCTTCGTCTAGTGTGTATGGTCTTCACCTCCTTTTCCCTGCTCTGGTCTTCGTCTAGTGTGTATGGTCTTCATCCACTCAAAAGATATACGTCAGTCCAGCTCGGGGTTTACCTTATCTTTTTAGCTCAGGTTCACACTCACCACACACACACACCAAGTCCATCCGTCTTCGTTCCTCAAGTCACTGTGTCGGCGACTCTCTCTCTCTCTCTCTCTCTCTCTCTCTCTCTCTCTCTCTCTCTCTCTCTCTCTCTCTCTCTCTGTGCCATCTCCCCTTGTCGCTCACAAGCACTGGTCTAGCTTGTGTGCGCTGCTCTGTATCTAATCTCTTCATCTGCCGGACCATAAACTTTTCGCTAATGGTTCATGTCCCTCGTAAGAGTCCAGATTGTTTTGTCACCAGCTTCTCTCACTGTCCTGGACACTTCAGTTCCAAGTGTTGTCCCCCCCCAGGTTCGTATCCCTCTGCAGGATGCGCTGGGTCTGTTGACCAGCCTTAGGCACTGTGTATCTCTCACTCCCTCTCTCCCATGCCCGCTGCTCTCCATAGTTCCTGGACTTCATGTTACTAGGCATATATGCTCTCTGGTTCGCCAGCCTGTGGGATAATCTAGAATAGCTCGCGCACCTTGACCTTCTCCTGTTGACTACCTGCTCCACCAACCCTCTCTTGTGGGTACTTTTTTTTTTGTCTCTCTTTTTTAAATCCCTGAGTTCCTTTCCCCCCAACTCATGACGCCACTCATGATCATGTAATGGATTCCTGAGTTAGTTACAACGGTGTTGTGGTCTTGATCCTGGATGTTCGATGTTTCAGCCGTGTACAGACATATATATATCTGGTGATGTGTGTTGTATCCTTGCCTTTTTTTTTTATTTTCTTTGAGGGGGGAAAGAGGATGGATGGATCTAGTCACAACTACTTTGTTCTGATGTTTTCCTTTGTCTGAATTTATTTCTGACGAAAAGTTAATGAAAAACCAGCCTTTATGTGTGTGTGTGTGTGTGTGTGTGTGTGTGTGTGTGTGTGTGTGTGTGTATGTGTGTGTGTAGATGACAGTAGGTCAGGGGTGGATGGGGTGGAGGAACACTTTCTCGGGCTGTTCAACAAACTCGAGAGCTTGAAAACTGGTGTGGTGGAACAGAGGCTTGGGGGGGGACACACTGGAAGAGAGGAGCACTGAGAGAGAGAGAGAGAGAGAGAGAGAGAGAGAGAGAGAGAGAGAGAGAGAGAGAGAGAGAGAGAGAGAACGATCAGGGGAAATCATTGGTCCGGTAAATGAAAGGTTTAAACATGTGCAAAACATACACGATCAAGTGCTTGTTAGCGAAGAGGAAGTTTACAGAAAGTCGGAGAGATATGGAGGATGACACGCCAGCACAGGAGGATTCGGTGGAAATGAATTTCAACAAAATTAGGAAGATTAGTAAAACAGGAGATTGAAATACATGAATTATTTATAATTTTGAACTGGAAGAAGATCATATTCCAAAAAAAAGGAGAGGGTGAAGGAAGGAGGAAGGAATGCTAATTGGAACAATACTAGAGACTATAGTATTGCCGAACACATTTTCTCTGATAAAAGGAAAGGCGGGGGATCGATGGGTATAACCAAAACACAGTCAGACAACCAGTTTTGGTTAGGTTTGATTTGAAGTCACCCAACCACCACGCTACTGAGGTAGGGTAAGAAACGTAAGGTGCAATTTGGTAGGGTAATCACCAGAGATGATAAACGAAGGAGAGAGAAAGGGGAGAAAAACAAAAAGGTGGAACTTGGTAGAGTAATCAGCAGAGGTGATAAACGAAGAAGGAGAGAAAGGGGAAAAAAAAAACAAAGAATACATTCTGAAGGCAAAAGAATTGGGGACACCAAATGAGGCAAGAGGGCCGGACCGGCCCGCCCCCGCCACTACCTTAGAAAAAATTCAGTATCGTTGAATGATGTGAATGTGTCAAAACCCAAAAGTAATATCTACAGATGCAGACGAGGAGAATACTGGTATAAAGGCTCTTCAGGCAATAGATAATAGGTAGAGTAACTGTAAGAAGGGAGTGCATAATGGTGTTCGTGATTTACACTCCAAAGAGAAATATGATCAACAGGTTTAAGTAGACAGTGATGACACTGAGGGAACTATGAGGATGGTATATGAAGCAGTAAAACACACGCTTTTTAGAGACTGAAAAATGCTATTAAATGGGAGATATGAATTTTAGAGAGACTGTTTGGGATCATTTGGATTCCCACGGTTTTTTAGAGTGTATACAGGAATATATATTCTCCAGTGGCATGTTAGAGCACACAGTGGGATCAGAGGGAGTGATACACCACCATTACCCTATCTTTATCTTTCCAACATAGTGGTATGGATATTGTTCACCTGACCTAACCTAACCTAACCTAAGCTAACCTGATCTAAGCTAAGCTAAGCTAAGCTAACCTAACCTAACCTAACCTAACCTAACCTAAACTAACCTAACCTAACCTAACCTAACCTGACCTAACCTAACCTGACCTGACCTGACCTGACCTAACCTGACCTGACCTGACCTGACCTGACCTGACCTAACCATGGAAAGGTTTGTGGAGCCTGGTTGTGGATAGGGAACTGTGGTTCCGGTGCATTACACATGACAGCTAGAGACTGGATGCGAGCGAATGCGGCCTTTCTCCGTCTGCTTCTAGCGCCACCTCGCTAAGGCGGGAAACAGCGAGCAAGTGTTTATATATATATATATATATATATATATATATATATATATATATATATATATATATATATATATATATATTCCGCACTTGTATGCCGTTTCCCGTGTTCGCGAGGTAGCGCCAGGAACAGACGAAGAAAACCCCCGAGTAACCCAAACATTTCGCGCAAAGAGCTGTAACATTTATCTCAAAAAGTTTATTTACAGTGGAGGACGTAGCACTGCGTGCGATACCTGGAAAGGCAGGAGGAGACTGGCTATTGAGATCATTAAACGGGACGTAAGTAGTTTCACGAGGGATCACGATCCATATAAGGCACAGATCCTGATGATGATGATGATGGTACCTCACTCCGTGCTCCTTAGGAGGGTGTGGAAGCACTCGCCAGCCGCCAGCCGTCCCTCCCTCCTCCCTCCTCACACGCACCTACTCGCACTCTGGTTAGCAACTTGATGGAGTGGGAACCGATGCTGTGGAAGGGGAGGAAGGCAATTGTGTTTGCTGCGAGTGAGGTCTGTTAGAGGGACGCGCGCTGGCTCATAGTGGGAGGCACAGTCCATAGAGGGAGGCGCAGACCATAGGGGGTAGGTACTGTCATTGTAGGGGGAGGCGCAGACCATAGGGTGAGGGATAGACCATAGGGGGTTACAGCCCATAGGGGAAGGCGCAGACCATAGTGTGAGGGACAGACCATAGGGGGTAGGTACTGTCATTGTAGGGGGAGGCGCAGACCATAGGGTGAGGGATAGACCATAGGGGAAGTTACAGCCCATAGGGGAAGGCGCAGACCATAGGGTGAGGGACAGTTCATACAGGGAGACACAGACCATAGGGGGAGGCACAGCCCATAGATATAGGCACAGACCATAGGGGTAGGCACGGTTTATAGGGACAGGCACAGACCATAGGGATAGGCACAGTTTATAGGGATAGGCACAGTCCATAGAGGGAGGCACAGCCCATGAGGATAGGCACAACCCATAGAGGGAGGCACAACCCATAGGGGGAGGCACAGACCATAGGGGGAGGCACAGTAATTTACAGGTCATTCTCTCTTATCAAGAACGGAGTCTTAAAAGTGGATGGCAAAGTAGTAGAAACAGTGATGAGATAACAGGCCCACTGATGGATGTAGGGTCAGGAAGGGTAGACCCACTTGAGTCTTGGGCCGGCCGGGGTGGTTCCTGCATTCTTTCTTGACACAGTTGGCGCGGGCGAGACAGGCCTCTGTCAAGGGGCCATCTCGGATGAAAGAAACGGAGTGAAGATGGGAAAAAAAAAAGAAGAAGAAAGAATATAAACCAAGAGTTTGAATTAGTCATGGCATTGTAGGTGTTCGTCAGAAACTGACGCTTAAAGGCAGTGAGGTTGTAGTAAGACGGAGGGGACGAGAGAAGACACCGAGAAATCCACAGCTTAGATGTTCGAAGGAAGAAGGAGATGCTGTAACGGTTCAGCCTCAAATGGCTAAGGGTCTTCACACACACAAAAAAACGGTGGGACGCAGCAGGCAAGCACGTGCCTTGGAACCAAGCCTTTGTGGGCGAGGACGCGAGTAGACAAATCACGAGAATATTGGCCTTCTTGATTCTGTAGAAGAGAAAGTAGCAACATTATGGCAGCCAGGAGAATTGATTTGATGAGGTAATGAGACGGAAGACTTTTGGTCCCACTGGTTAATAAAGAAGTGGAGTGGTAGTCCACACTTGGTAGGGATAGTCCACACTTGGTAGGGATAGTCCACACTTGGTAGGGATAGTCCGTCCACACTTGGGCGATTAAAACCCCTGTAGATATGAAACAAGTTAAGAAATTACGGCTTCTATACAAAACTCACAGCTTTTCAGAAGTAGACTTTGCAATGTTTATTATGTAGGTGGCCAACATGCTTACGTTATGGCAGGGTTGAACTGGGGGGATATAGAGTTGAACAGGGGGATATTGAAATGGAACAGAGGGGGTGAAAACTAACGGCTCTTCGACATAGAGGCATGGGGAGAAATTGTGTTTGAAAACCCACTGGATTTAGCGAGGTTACTGCCTCCTCCTCGTCTGAGATGGTCCACAGGGCCGAGTGGAGGTTTGAAATATTTACAATATGCAAAATAGATTTGAGTATTAGCAGGAGGAGGAGGGGAAGGGAAGTGTGTAAAGTGGAATCATCAACATCAAAGGAAATTGGATCGGAAATAGAGGAGGGATCATGTATTGAGAGGCAAGAGAGTAGGTGACAGGACAGGACCCCGAGGAACTCCACCGCTGATGGTGGTGAGATAGGGAGAGAGGAAGGACCAGCATTTGCGACTGATGTGGTGACAGGATGTAAGGAGCAGCGCGGAACGCTCACCACCTGAAGAACGGATCTTGTGAGTTCATACGGTGTTAAGTGTTGGTGTGAGATGAAGTGGTGGTGGTGGTGGTGTGTGTGTGTGTGTGTGTGTGTGTGTGTGTGGACACCAGCAGCCCACGTGTGGGTGAGGCAGACAGCAGCGACATGGGCTGGCTCAGTGCACAGCCGTCGTCGACAGCCAGTGCTATAACCCCCTGGTCGGTGGGTTCCTCCTACCCGTGTCTGAGAGAGAGAGAGAGAGAGAGAGAGAGAGAGAGAGAGAGAGAGAGAGAGAGAGAGAGAGAGAGAGAGAGAGAGAGACTGGGTGTATTAGTAGGTCTCGGCTGGAATTTGATGGTGAAGGAGTTGAAGTGTGTTTACATCAATGCCGACATCTTGGTCATTGGCCGAGCTGTGATGGTACACGCACGCCCTCACAAGTCAGTGTGAGGTATGTACGTAAGGTGAGGGGTCCGGCACGAGTGAGGCTGGGCATGAGGGAGGAGGGAGGGAGCAGTGCCAGTAGTGAGGTGGAACAGTGCTAGTAGTGAGGTGGAGGGGTCATTGTATAATGAAGTGGGGATATTGCAGGTATTGGGGTGGGACAGTGCCAGTAGTGAGGTGGGACACTGCCAGTAGTGAGGTGGGACAGTGCCAGTAGTGAGGTGGGACAGTGCCAGAAGTGACGTGGGTAGTACCAGTAGTGAGGTGAGGCAATGCCAGTAGTGAAGTGAGGCAGTGCCAGTGGTGAGATGGGGCATTTGACAGTAGTGAGGTGGGGCAGTGCCAGTAGTGAGGTTCGACAGCATCCGTAGTGAGGTAGGGCAGTAAGGTGGAGGCCAGTGCCAGCAGTGAGTTGGGGCAGTGCCAGTAGTGAGGTAGGGCAGTGCCCGTCTCGTGAGACAGAACTAGGACAGTAATGAGACGTGGCAGTGTCAGTAGTGGGACGCTCCTCACAAGTAGCTGGTGTGAGGTGGGGCGGTACACTAGCGTTATAGATATATGACCATGAGATCCTCAAGTCGCACAGCGAACCACACACATCCAGCCCACATCCTCTCGCCCTCCTGAAGCACCATGTGGCGGTGGTGGTGGTCGTCGTCTGGCCATCTGAAGCAGAACTTCAGCAGATCTGAAGCAGAACTTCAGCAGATCTGGGCCCCTTTTGAACCTCCCGTAGGGAATAGACATGAGACTTATGAACTCTGTAACCTCCTGATATCCTTCAGTAGCTTCTCAACACCTGTAGGACTAGGAGGATCACGGGTGACGTCCTCCATCAGGTGTGTCAGGAAGCCATGCCTGACGAGGATTTCACCCAAACTAGGACTTCCACACCCTGACCCACAGAATGACCGACACCCCCCCACATCCCACTGAAAAGTACCAGTGAAAAATATTGGAAGAGCCTTTGAGCAAGATCGCACTTGATGAGTCTCGACCCTCTGTCCAGAACCGAGAGGAAGGGTAGAAGTACCTCCTCTGCGTCAGGTTGCGAAGACGCTCAAGGGATACACTGCCCTCGTAAGAGGAGACTCAAGCCAAGGCTTCGACAGCCTCTGGGACGAACGGCTTACAAACACACAGGACACCGAAGACACACTGGAAGGCGTCGTAAACACTGCGGTGCAAGTGTTCACAACGAAGGTGCGTCTGCAGCAGGCACGATCAACCCCCTCTCCCCCTCTCTCTCTCTCTCTTCCACGTTAGCGAAGTATCCGCTACCAAGCGGGATCCATCCTCCATCCACCACTTCCCGCCAGTGCTGCGTCCTGTCCCTTCTTCCCCCCCAGGTCGCTCCTCACCACTCACACGACAAGACTTACCCTCCCTGTTGAGGTAGGTCGTGAGCCTGGACGCCTCGTCCACACAATCGACGTCCCTCAGATACGACGTGTCCTTCAAGAACACACTCCCGGAACATAGGCATTTAGGTGGAGTCGGAGCCATCCCCGATCCACCACTTGCGAAGAGATGGGGAAACTGAAGGCACAGTGGTGGCACTGGGTCACTCAGGGCGGGTTGTGTGAGTCGGGCAGCAGTAGCCACAGAAGCGGTAACCGGGCAGTGTACCGGAAGAGCTGTGTGATCCTGGACCCCTCCACAGCTGGCATGACGAGGCTTGAGGACACTGGGACATGAGAACCGATCGTTTTTTTGTTTTTTTTTTGTACGCAGTCCTGGCGACCGTGCACAGACCCAGGCCCCACCTTGCTGTCGGGTAGACAAGCAATATACCGGGTGAAAGTGATGGTTCGTTCCCCATCCACACCTGCTCACCAGTACCTCCACCCAGTCACACACACACACACACACACCCACACCCACGAATCGGCAAATAAACACACAGACACACACCCACACACACACATACTAAGCGGCAAATAACCACACAAACACACCCACACCCACACACACGAACCGGCAAATAACCACACAGATACACACCCACACACACAAGAACCGGCAAATAACCACACAGACACACACCCACACACACACACGAACCGGCAAATAGCCACACAGACATCTCCGACACACACACGAACCGACACACACACACACACACACACACACACACAGCCTGTCGGAGGTGGTATGAATAAGGTGGCATAAATTTAGTGGTGGGTGACGTGTGCTTGGACGTCACGCTGACCAGTTTATACATTCTCTCCACGTCCCCGTCTGACCAGAAATAGATCAGCCGTGGTCTTGTCTTCCATGTCTCTGTGTGCCATGTGTCATCGATTTCTTTGTGCACTCCTGTGGGCTGTGGTGGTGGCGCAAAAGAGGAGGATGCAGAGTGAACAAAATGGTCCAGTGAACTTTTTGGGAGGGAGGGTAAGGGCGCGCCGCGGGCGGTGCTCAGTGGTTGAAATACATTTGCCATGCTGATACACACCGTCTGCATATATATATATATATATATATATATATATATATATATATATATATATATATACACATATATACACATACCTCCACCCTGGTTAATTGACGCCTGGACACGACCACCTCAGACCTTCCACCACTCTCTCCTCCTCCTCCTCCTCCTCCTGCAACCCATCCATTCAAGTCACCTTGACCCAGTGGCGCGCACACCCTGTCATCTGCATCCTCTCTTCCTCTTCTCATTTCTAGAACTCGTGAAGGCCTTGTTACCCTGCCTTATCATCATGTGACACAGAGGCATCCATCACCGCCGACCATCTTGAACCTGACCAGCTTATGATCTTCAGCCGACACGCACGTGCACTCAACCAACTTTTGAAGTAATTCCCGTTTTATGTTTTTTTTTTTTTCCCCTCCCTCCCCCTCAATCTGTCTCCTCTCCTCCTACCCACGTGTAGCATCACCCTACAAACCTGGTGCGTTGGTGTGTGATGGCTAAGAGAGAGGGTCGGGAGGCCACGTCTCATAAAGTTAACCGATATCTAGGATTGCCTCACACGTCTTACATGGTATTTTGCCAGAAAATTAGGATCTCTCTGTCGAATAGTTTAGGAACTGAAGTCCGTTGGATTTCTTCACTTCAGAGAGAGAGAGAAAATGAGATGGTGGCGTTCCGAAGTAGTGCAAGGTGAGGCTGAGGTGATGTGGAACATTTGGATGGGTATGTTATTAGAGGATGTTGTGGAGACGTGTGGCTCTGTGGGTATATATATATATATATATATATATTCCTATGAGTCCACGGGGAAGATGAAACACGATAAGTTCCCAAGTGCACTTTCGTGTAATAATCACATCATCAGGGGAGACACAAGAGAGAAATATAACACAGATGATGTACATCGAAGAGACGAAGCTACGACGCCATTTGGTAAACGTGCGATTGTCCAATATATATATATATATATATATATATATATATATATATATATATATATATATATATATATATATATAGTATGGCGTAAGAGGAGGTACAGCATGGTGGAATGAAGATTGTAAAGACGTTATTGGAAGTTGTTTTGGAGGCGCGTATGGCGATGTGGGTATAGTTATGGAGACGCGTGGCACTGTAGATATATATAATATGGCGTGGGAGGAGGTACAGCGTGGTGGAATGAAGATAGCCGAGAAACGAGAGAGTTGAGAGAAAAAAGCTCAGTGTGCCGGAATGCAGTATGTGCATGGCGTGTTGACTGGTGTCATCGCGTGAGAAGAGTTGGACAAAAGGCATGGTGTATGCAAGGTCAGAGCAAATAGGGATCTTCAAGAGGGGAAAACACGATTTGTTTTTAGAGAATGAAAGGCTTTTGGGCTGAGGGATGAAGGGATACAGTGGAGAGAGAGAGGGAGGTGTGTGTGTGTGTGTGTGTGTGTGTGTGTAAGGAGATAATGTCTGGGACGGTGTTAGTGCCATACAATGGCGTCGTGAGGGATGTAGGGAATACTTGGAGGGATGTTTTTGAGTGATGATAAAGGAGGGAGGTGTGGTCGCTGGTGAGGGTGTTATGTTAGTGTATATATACAAGTGAATGTAGGTCAAGATAAGTCAAAACTGGGAGGATCGACATCACATATCTTCCCTTCTCTGTGTCTTACCCTTCACGCCGTCATACTCAGTTGGCTTCACGTCATACCTTCCCTTCACGCCGTCATACTCAGCTAGCTTCACTTCATACCTTCCCTTCACGTTGTCATACTCAGCTAGCTTCACGCCATACCTTCCCTTCACACCGTCATACTCAGCCAGCATCACTTCATACCTTCCCTTCACGCCGTCATACTCTACCACGTCATACCTTCCCTTCACACCGTCATACTCAGCCAGCCTCACGTCATACCTTCCCTTCACACCGTCATACCTTCCCGTTTTCCCTTCCCTCCGCAACATACTTTTCCCCTCCTCCACGTTATTCCATCCCTTCATCACAACCCATTCATCCCTTCCATCATGCCTCCCCTTCCCACCACGTTTACCCCTTCCCTTCATCACGTCTTACCTTCCACTGTAGGTAGGGAGCAAGAGGGAGGGAGGGTGTGTGTGTGTGTGTGTGTGTGTGTGTGTGTGTGTGTTAGGTCCGCCTGACCTTAGCCAGAAGTGACCTGTTGTTGTTAGGCCACACACCGGCCACCTAGTGAGGTCAGGTTGCCCCCCGCCCCCCCACACACACACTACCTACTAACCCAACACCTTGCAACACCCGCCCACCCGCCCGCGCTCCCGGGGTCTAGGTGTTGCTTGCCTCACGTCGCCCGCCCGCCCACCCACACCACCACCTCACCACCTCCTCCTCCTAGAACCTAGCAGAGGTGAGAGAGAGAGAGACGGAGAGGGTCGTCGTCCGTATGTCCCTACGAGGTTGCGTTATGGTATTCGCCGAGGACGACCACCTCACCCCCACCACACACACACACACACCTTCTGGTAGTGTGTGTGTGTGTGTGTGGTGCACTGAGGGCCAGGCTGAGGCAGGGGAGGAGGAGCTGGGATATATGTGGCTTCCCAAATATTACGATTTGTGGGAGTGGGTGATATTCCCTCATGGGGGGTAGGGTCTACATCGGCGCCACTAATTGCGTTTGTAAAGGTTTTGTTATATATATATATATATATATATATATATATATATATATATATATATATATATATATATATATATATTTTACATACTATTCGCCATTTCCTGCGTTAGCGAGGTAGCGTTAAGAACAGAGGACTGGGCATTAGAGGGAATATCCTCACCTGGCCCCCTTCTCTGTTCCTTCTTTTGGAAAATTAAAAAAAAAAAAAAAAACGAGAGGGGAGGATTTCCAGCCCCCCTGCTCCCTCCCCTTTTAGTCGCCTTCTACGACATGCAGGGAATACGTGGGAAGTATTCTTTCTCCTCTATCCCCAGGGATAATATATATATATATATATATATATATATATATATATATATATATATATATATATATATATATATATATATATATTTGCCTCCAATTTTTTCCTAAATATTCCTCTTGTCTAGACAACATGTTTTTCATCCTCGTATTTTTTTTTTCTCTCTCTCTCTCTCTCTCTCTCTCTCTCTCTCTCTCTCTCTCTCTCTCTCTCTCTCTCGTAAGTTGATCATGAACATATTAACCGTAAATTTCGTGCGCGTTGGTTGTTTATGGCCGGTGTCCACTGGAAATAAGTTAGGTTTCCCGCCAGTCTGGTCGTGTGTAGTGTGGTCGTGGGTCGTCTGGTCGTGTGTAGTGTGGTCGTGGGTCGTCTGGTCGTGTGTAGTCTGGTCGTGGGTCGTCTGGTCGTGTGTAGTGTGGTCGTGGGTCGTCTGGTCGTGTGTAGTCTGGTCGTGGGTCGTCTGGTCGTAGGTCGTCTGGTCGTGGATCGTCTGGTCGTGTGTAGTCTGGTCGTGGGTCGTCTGGTCGTGTGTAGTCTGGTCGTGTGTAGTCTGGTCGTGTGTAGTCTGGTTGAGGGTCGTCTGGTCGTGGGTCGTCTGGTCGAGTGTAGTCTGGTCGCGGGTCGTCTGGTTGTGTGTAGTCTGGTCGTAGGTCGTCTGGTCGTGTGTAGTCTGGTCGTGGGTCGTCTGGTTGTGTGTAGTCTGGTCGTGTTTAGTCTGGTCGTGGGGCGTATGGTCGTGGGTCGTCTGGTCGTGTGTAGTCTGGTCGTAGGTCGTCTGATCGTGTGTAGTCTGGTCGTGTTTAGTCTGGTCGTGGGGCGTATGGTCGTAGGTCGTCTGGTCGTGTGTAGTCTGGTCGTAGGTCGTCTGATCGTGTGTAGTCTGGTCGTGGGTCGTCTGGTTGTGTGTAGTCTGGTCGTGTTTAGTCTGGTCGTGGGGCGTATGGTCGTGGGTCGTCTGGTCGTGTGTAGTCTGGTCGTGGGTCGTCTGGTCGTGGGTCGTCTGGTCGTAGGTCGTCTGGTCGTGGGTGCACGCGCAAGATATATTGGTCTGTGTCCTGCCTGAGACGACATCTGGAACAAATTATATTTTTGTTTCTGTTTTAAAATGTTATTTTTATGAACGATTGTTAGGCCGTTTGAAGATGGTGGCTGCTGGTCGTTATGCTGTGGATTAATGATTAATGACTAATGATTAATCACTTACTCTTTGGTGCTGATTTGACCCCATAATCACCCTGTATATCTGGTACACTTGAACCTATACGACCCTGTATATGTGGTACACTTGACCCAATACGACCCTGTATATCTGGTACACTTGACCCCCTATACGACCCTGTATATCTGGTACACTTGACCCCCTATACGACCCTGTATATCTGGTACACTTGACCCCCTATACGACCCTGTATATCCGGTACACTTGACCCCCATTACCGCCCTGTATATCTGGTACACTTGACCCCATAACCACCCTGTATATCTGGTACACTTGACCCCCATAACCACCCTGTATATCTGGTACACTTGACCCCCTATACGACCCTGTATATCTGGTACACTTGACCCCCTATACGACCCTGTATATCCGGTACACTTGACCCATAACGACCCTGTATATCTGGTACACTTGACCCCTATAACGACCCTGTATATCTGGTACACTTGATCCCCATAACGACCCTGTATATCTGGTACACTTGACCCCCTATACGACTCTGTATATCCGGTACACTTGACCCTATACGACCCTGTATATCTGGTACACTTGACCCCCATAACGACCCTATATATCTGGTACACTTGATCCTATACGACCCTGTATATCTGGTACACTTGACCCTATACGACCCTGTATATCTGGTACACTTGACCCCCTATACGACCCTGTATATCTGGTACACTTGACCCCCATAACGACCCTGTATATCTGTCACACTTGACCCTATACGACCCTGTATATCTGGTACACTTGACCATATACGACCCTGTATATCTGGCACACTTGACCATATACGACCCTGTATATCTGGCACACTTGACCCTATACGACCCTGTATATCTGGTACACTTGACCCCCTACACGACCCTGTATATCTGGTACACTTGACCCCCTATACGACCCTGTATATCTGTCACACTTGACCCCTATAACGACCCTGTATATCTGGTACACTTGACCCTATACGACCCTGTATATCTGGTACACTTGACCCCCATAACGACCCTGTATATCTGGTACACTTGACCCTATACGACCCTGTATATCTGGTACACTTGACCCTATACGACCTGTATATCTGGTACACTTGAACCTATACGACCCTGTATATCTGGTACACTTGACCCCTATAACGACCCTGTATATCTGGCACACTTGACCCTATACGACCCTGTATATCTGGTACAACTTGACCCTATACGACCCTGTATATGTGCGTCTTGTGATAGCAAGAGGAGCAGCGTTGCACGCCTTCGGTGACTGTGGTTGTGTGTGGTTGTGGCGGGTTATAAGATAGGACCACTACCACCACAACCACCACAACCACCACATCTCAGGTGGGATCATGAGATTGTGGTTGACCACGTCGACTGATTCCTCATAGACCAGACAGACCATTATGGGTCCCCCCTGGCTCAGGCCCCCGTGGTCGAGGGTAAAAAAAAAAAAAAAACTGTATTGGCTGTATTATACAGGCGATCTTGGTGTAACTTAAAAAAACATCTGTGGTTGGCTGTAATATACAGGCGATCTCGGTGTAACTTTAAAAAAAATCTGTGTTGGCTGTATTATACAGGCGATCTTGGTGTAACTTAAAAAAACATCTGTGTTGCTGTAATATACAGGCCATCTTGGTGTAACTTTAAAAAAACATCTGTGTTGCTGTAATATACAGCCATCTTGGTGTAACTTTAAAAAAACATCTGTGTTGCTGTAATATACAGGCCATCTTGGTGTAACTTTAAAAAAACATCTGTGGTTGGCTGTAATATACAGGCGATCTTGGTGTAACTTAAAAAAACATCTGTTTGGCTGTAATATACAGGCGATCTCGGTGTAACTTTAAAAAAACATCTGTGGTTGGCTGTAATATACAGCCATCTTGGTGTAACTTAAAAAAACATCTGTGGTTGGCTGTAATATACAGGCCATCTTGGTGTAACTTAAAAAAACATCTGTGTTGGCTGTATTATACAGGCGATCTTGGTGTAACTTTAAAAGAAAATCTGTGTTGGCTGTAATATACAGGCCATCTTGGTGTAACTTAAAAAAACATCTGTGTTGGCTGTAATATACAGCCATCTTGGTGTAACTTTAAAAAAACATCTGTGTTGCTGTAATATACAGGCCATCTCGGTGTAACTTTAAAAAAACATCTGTGTTGCTGTAATATACAGGCGATCTCGGTGTAACTTTAAAAAAACATCTGTGTTGCTGTAATATACAGGCCATCTCGGTGTAACTTTAAAAGAAAATCTGTGTTGGCTGTAATATACAGGCGATCTCGGTGTAACTTTAAAAAAACATCTGTGTTGGCTGTAATATACAGGCCATCTCGGTGTAACTTTAAAAAAACATCTGTGGTTGGCTGTAATATACAGGCGATCTTGGTGTAACTTAAAAAAACATCTGTGGTTGGCTGTAATATACAGGCGATCTTGGTGTAACTTTAAAAAAACATCTGTGTTGCTGTAATATACAGGCGATCTTGGTGTAACTTAAAAAAACATCTGTGGTTGGCTGTAATATACAGGCGATCTTGGTGTAACTTAAAAAAACATCTGTGGTTGGCTGTAATATACAGGCCATCTTGGTGTAACTTTAAAAAAACATCTGTGTTGGCTGTATTATACAGGCGATCTTGGTGTAACTTTAAAAAAACATCTGTGTTGGCTGTATTATACAGGCGATCTTGGTGTAACTTTAAAAAAACATCTGTGTTGGCTGTAATATACAGGCGATCTCGGTGTAACTTTAAAAGAAAATCTGTGTTGGCTGTAATATACAGGCGATCTTGGTGTAACTTTAAAAGAAAATCTGTGTTGGCTGTATTATACAGGCGATCTTGGTGTAACTTAAAAAAACATCTGTGGTTGGCTGTAATATACAGGCGATCTTGGTGTAACTTAAAAAAACATCTGTGGTTGGCTGTAATATACAGGCGATCTCGGTGTAACTTTAAAAGAAAATCTGTGTTGGCTGTATTATACAGGCGATCTTGGTGTAACTTTAAAAAAACATCAGTGTTGGCTGTAATATACAGGCGATCTTGGTGTAACTTTAAAAAAAACATCTGTGTTGGCTGTATTATACAGGCGATCTTGGTGTAACTTTAAAAAAACATCTGTGTTGGCTGTATTATACAGGCGATCTTGGTGTAACTTTAAAAAAACATCTGTGTTGGCTGTAATATACAGGCCATCTTGGTGTAACTTTAAAAAAACATCTGTGTTGGCTGTAATATACAGGCGATCTTGGTGTAACTTTAAAAAAACATCTGTGTTGGCTGTAATATACAGGCCATCTTGGTGTAACTTTAAAAAAACATCTGTGTTGGCTGTAATATACAGGCCATCTTGGTGTAACTTTAAAAAAACATCTGTGTTGGCTGTAATATACAGGCCATCTTGGTGTAACTTTAAAAAAACATCTGTGTTGGCTGTAATATACAGGCGATCTTGGTGTAACTTTAAAAAAACATCTGTGTTGGCTGTAATATACAGGCGATCTTGGTGTAACTTTAAAAAAAACATCTGTGTTGGCTGTATTATACAGGCGATCTTGGTGTAACTTTAAAAAAACATCTGTGTTGGCTGTAATATACAGGCCTTACTTCTTGGTGTAATCTGTTTAAAAAAACATCTGTGTTGGCTGTAATATACAGGCCATCTTGGTGTAACTTTAAAAAAACATCTGTGTTGGCTGTAATATACAGGCCATCTTGGTGTAACTTTAAAAGAAAATCTGTGTTGGCTGTAATATACAGGCCATCTTGGTGTAACTTTAAAAAAACATCTGTGTTGGCTGTAATATAAAGGCATTCCTGATGTAACCTAAAAAAAACTTCTGTGTTGGCTGTAATATATATAGACCTTCTTCGTGTAACCTAACACAACACATGTTCAGACGTGTACTTTGTTATCCATTGTGTAAAAGTTACTTGTTTCTCTCTCTATTGTAGCAGGGGTGGGGACGGGTCTGTCCGTGTTGTAGCAGGGTTGGGGACGGGCCTGTCCGTGTTGTAGCAGGGTTGGGGACGGGTCTGTCTGTGTTGTAGCAGGGGCAGGGACGGGGTCTGTCCGTGTTGTAGCAGGGTTGGGGACGGGCCTGTCTGTGTTGTAGCAGGGGCAGGGACGGGGTCTGTCCGTGTTGTAGCAGGGGTGGGGACGGGTCTGTCCGTGTTGTAACAGGGTTGGGGACGGGCTTGTCCGTGTTGTAGCAGGGGTGGGGACGGGCCTATCCGTGTTGTAGCAGGGGTGGGGACGGGTCTGTCCGTGTTGTAGCAGGGTTGGGGACGGGCCTGTCTGTGTTGTAGCAGGGGCAGGGACGGGGTCTGTCCGTGTTGTAGCAGGGTTGGGGACGGGCTTGTCCGTGTTGTAGCAGGGGTGGGGACGGGCCTATCCGTGTTGTAGCAGGGGTGGGGACGGGTCTGTCCGTGTTGTAGCAGGGGTGGGGACGGGTCTATCCGTGTTGTAGCAGGGTAGGGGACGGATCTGTCTGTGTTGTAGCAGGGGTGGGGACGGGTCTATCCGTGTTGTAGCAGGGGTGGGGACGGGTCTATCCGTGTTGTAGCAGGGGTGGGGACGGGTCTGTCTGTGTTGTAGCAGGGGTGGGGACGGGTCTGTCCGTGTTGTAGCAGGGGTGGGGACGGGTCTGTCCGTGTTGTAGCAGGGGTGGGGACGGGCCTATCCGTGTTGTAGCAGGGGTGGGGACGGGTCTGTCCGTGTTGTAGCAGGGGTGGGGACGGGCCTATCCGTGTTGTAGCAGGGGTGGGGACGGGTCTGTCCGTGTTGTAGCAGGGGTGGGGACGGGTCTGTCTGTGTTGTAGCAGGGGTGGGGACGGGTCTGTCCGTGTTGTAGCAGGGGTGGGGACGGGCCTATCCGTGTTGTGACAGGGGTGGGGGACTGGTTCTTCCTATGTTATAACAGGGGTGGGGACAGGGTCTGCCTAATGTTATAACAAGGGTTGGGGGACCTGGGTTGTTAAGGGATGTGAAGTACAAGGGAAAAAAGGACTCGTCAGACCTGTTGGGTTCACATAAGCCATGATGTGAGTGTTGACCTCACTGAGCCACCTCACTCACCAAGATTGATCGAGATCACAACGCCTCTCAACCATTGGTCGTCTCATGTCAGGCTTCCCTGGACGGGTATATGTAACCCGTTGAGCAGGAGGGGACACAACCCCCCGGGAACTTGATGGTACAACCCTTGAGCAGGAGGGGACACAACCCCCCGGGAACTTGATGGTACAACCCTTGAGCAGGAGGGGACACAACCCCCCGGGAACTTGATGGTACAACCCTTGAGCAGGAAGGGACACAAGCCCCCGGGAACATGATGGTCTAACGCTTGAGCAGGAGGGGACACAATCCTTGTACATGATGGTACAACCCTTGAGCTGGAGGGGACACATCCTTGGAACATGATGGTACAACCCTTGAGCAGGAGGGGACACAACCCCCCGGGAACTTGATGGTACAACCCTTGAGCAGGGAGCACATCGCCCATCACTCGATGTACCATCACCACCAGGGAGGGAGCACAGGATCACATCACCCATCACTCGATGCACCATCACCACCAGGGAGGGAGGGAGCACATCTCCCATCACTCGATGCACCATCTCCACCAGGGAGGGAGGGAGCACATCTCCCATCACTCAGTCCCGTCATGAAAAAAAATGATAAAGTTCTTAGAGTTTATGAATTTTTTCTTATGCCTAGTGTTGTGATGTTGTGATCATGTTAGAGGCAATGGACTTAGTTCCAGGAAACAAGACATAATATATGTATTCCTATGAATCCACGGGGAAATATATATATATATATATATATATATATATATATATATATATATATATATATATATATATATATATATATATAAATCACATGTTTACCAAATGGCGTCCTAGCTTCGTCTCTTCGATGTATATCAACTGACTGTTATATTTCTCGCTTGTGTCTCCCCTGATGATGTGATTATTACACGAAAGTGCACTTGGGAACTTTTCGTATTTCATTTTCCCCATGGACTCATAGGAATATATATATATATATATATATATATATATATATATATATATATATATATATATATATATTATCCCTGGGGATAGGGGATTAAGAATACTTCCCACGTATTCCCTGCGTGTCGTAGAAGGCGACTAAAAGGGGAGGGAGCGGGAGGCTGGAAATCCTCCCCTCTCGTTTTTTTTTTTTTTTTTTTTTTTTTTCCAAAAAGAAGGAACAGAGGGGGGTCAGGTGAGGATATTCCACAAAGGCCCAGTCCTCTGTTCTTAACGCTACCTCGCTAATGCGGGAAATGGCGAATAGTTTAAAAGAAAGAATATATATATATATATATATATATATATATATATATATATATATATATATATATATATATATATATATATGAATATATGTAAAGATTCTTTCTCGAAATAGAACGGTGTTTTCTTCCAAGGAGACGAAAACGAGGAGCGGGGCATTGTAAATGGCCGTGGCTTCATGACAAAGGAGGAAACACCCTTCCCTTCTCCCCCCTTCTCCCCCCTTTGACCAGGTCGTGGGGAAGACGTGGTCTCTCGAGAAAGGATGAACTCTCTTAATTCTCGCAGGACACGGAGGAAGGAGACGACCCTCGAGATCCATTAACGAGAGAGAGAGAGAGAGAGAGAGAGAGAGAGAGAGAGAGAGAGAGAGAGAGAGAGAGAGAGAGAGAGGACTCTATTGGTGTGAAGCTATTTATTTTTTTTTTTTCCTTTCTTCCAAAGGATCTCATAAACACACCACAAAGTTAGGACGAGAAGAGGAGAAGACATAGTCGGATGATAAATAACAACAGAGGAGAAGAGGAGAAGACATAGTCGGATGATAAATAACAACAGAGGAGAAGAGGAGGAGACATAGACGGATGATTAATAATAACAGAGGAGAAGAGGAGGAGACATAGACGGATGATTAATAATAACAGAGGAGAAGAGGAGGAGACATAGACGGATGATTAATAATAACAGAGGAGAAGAGGAGAAGACATAGACGGATGATTAATAATAACAGAGGAGAAGAGGAGAAGACATAGACGGATGATTAATAATAACAGAGGAGAAGAGGAGAAGACATAGACGGATGATTAATAATAACAGGAGAAGAGGAGAAGACATAGACGGATGATTAATAATAACAGAGGAGAAGAGGAGAAGACATAGACGGATGATAAATAACAACAGAGGAGAAGAGGAGGAGACATAGACGGATGATTAATAATAACAGAGGAGAAGAGGAGGAGACATAGACGGATGATAAATAACAACAGAGGAGAAGAGGAGAAGACATAGACGGATGATTAATAATAACAGAGGAGAAGAGGAGGAGACATAGACGGATGATTAATAATAACAGAGGAGAAGAGGAGAAGACATAGACGGATGATAAATAACAACAGAGGAGAAGAGGAGAAGACATAGACGGATGATTAATAATAACAGAGGAGAAGAGGAGGAGACATAGACGGATGATTAATAATAACAGAGGAGAAGAGGAGGAGACATAGACGGATGATTAATAATAACAGAGTAGATCAAACGAAGCACTGAAGTAGCGGGATGGATCATGTCCAGCTAGTGTGTGTGTGTGTGTGTGTGTGTGTGTGGCTCAAACATCTCAGTGATGAACGACCCCTCCCCTCCCTCCTCCTCCTCCTCCTCGTGTCTCCCCCAAGTGTTAATACCACACAGGTGTGTCGGCCACAGTCACACACACACCACGGGAGAGGCGAGAGAGAACACCGTTCAGCCCAGACGTTGTGTCCTAAGGTCACAGGTTCCTAGAAGTCCTTCGTAGGGATGGTGGGGTTGGGTGGGCGTGGTGAGGAGGGAAGAACTCCATGGTTGGGTGGGTGGTGGGGTTGGGTGGGCGTGGTGAGGAGGGAAGAACTCCATGGTTGGGTGGGTTGTGTGGTGGGTGTGTGTGGTGGGGAAGAACTCCATGGTTGGGTGGGTTGTGTGGTGGGTGTGTGTGGTGGTTGGGGGGAATAACTCCATACTTACTTCCACTGGGGGGCGTCGCACGCCACCTGGGGCGGGAGAGCGAGAGGAGGGTACCAGTAGACTCTGGATGGTGGTGGAGGAGGAGGTGGTCGAGAGTACGATGGCGCAGCCAGCGCCACCCCCCATAAAGGCGTGGAAATATGCGAGGATCGGGAACCACTTGAGATCGCAGCATCATTAGAGAGAGAGAGAGAGAGAGAGAGAGAGAGAGAGAGAGAGAGAGAGAGAGAGGGCGCGCGTCGCTGCGTCTGCTTAGACCTGGGTTGGCACCAGACGATCTACGTCCGTATCCCAGGACAGCGTGTGTTTCTATATATATATATATATATATATATATATATATATATATATATATATATATATAGTTTTTTTTTTTTTATACTTTGTCGCTGTCTCCCGCGTTTGCGAGGTAGCGCAAGGAAACAGACGAAAGAAATGGCCCAAACCCCCCCCCCCCATACACATGTATATACATACGTCCACACACGCAAATATACATACCTACACAGCTTTCCATGGTTTACCCCAGACGCTTCACATGCCTTGATTCAATCCACTGACAGCACGTCAACCCCGGTATACCACATCGCTCCAATTCACTCTATTCCTTGCCCTCCTTTCACCCTCCTGCATGTTCAGGCCCCGATCACACAAAATCTTTTTCACTCCATCTTTCCACCTCCAATTTGGTCTCCCTCTTCTCCTTGCTCCCTCCACCTCCGACACATATATCCTCTTGGTCAATCTTTCCTCACTCATCCTCTCCATGTGCCCAAACCACTTCAAAACACCCTCTTCTGCTCTCTCAACCACGCTCTTTTTATTTCCACACATCTCTCTTACCCTTACGTTACTCACTCGATCAAACCACCTCACACCACACATTGTCCTCAAACATCTCATTTCCAGCACATCCATCCTCCTGCGCACAACTCTATCCATAGCCCACGCCTCGCAACCATACAACATTGTTGGAACCACTATTCCTTCAAACATACCCATTTTTGCTTTCCGAGATAATGTTCTCGACTTCCACACATTCTTCAAGGCCCCCAGAATTTTCGCCCCCTCCCCCACCCTATGATCCACTTCCGCTTCCATGGTTCCATCCGCTGCCAGATCCGCTCCACAGGACGGAGGGAGAGAGGGAGTAGAAAAGAAAGAAATCTTGTTGTCCCTCTCAGTTACTGGATGAATGGGATTAGGATCCTACAGGCGCCGGTGGGCGGGTGGGGGAGAGACACGAGAGGGCTGATGTGATGCGTGATGTCACAGGTCAGAAGATGTGTGAGGTGAGGTGAGTGACTGGTGGTGGGGTAGGAGGGAGGGAGAAGGAGACATGGTAACACACGTTACACTCCTGTTACTCTACGTGCTGGGAGATAGGAGACATGGTAACACACGTTACACTCCTGTTACTCTACGTGCTAGGGGATAGGAGACATGGTAACACATGTTACACTCCTGTTACTCTACATGCTAGGAGAGAGGAGACATGGTAACACACGTTACACTCCTGTTACTCTACGTGCTAGGGGATAGGAGACATGGTAACACACGTTACACTCCTGTTACTGTACGTGCTAGGGGATAGGAGACATGGTAACACACGTTACACTCCTGTTACTCTACGTGCTAGGGGATAGGAGACATGGTAACACACGTTACACTCCTGTTACTGTACGTGCTAGGGGATAGGAGACATGGTAACACACGTTACACTCCTGTTACTCTACGTGCTAGGGGATAGGAGACATGGTAACACACGTTACACTCCTGTTACTGTACGTGCTAGGGGATAGGAGACATGGTAACACACGTTACACTCCTGTTACTCTACGTGCTAGGGGATAGGAGACATGGTAACACACGTTACACTCCTGTTACTCTACGTGCTAGGGGATAGGAGACATGGTAACACACGTTACACTCCTGTTACTCTACGTGCTAGGGGATAGGAGACATGGTAACACACGTTACACTCCTGTTACTGTACGTGCTAGGGGATAGGAGACATGGTAACACACGTTACACTCCTGTTACTGTACGTGCTAGGGGATAGGAGACATGGTAACACACGTTACACTCCTGTTACTCTACGTATTAGGAGATAGGAGACATGGTAACACACGTTACACTCCAGTTACTCTACGTATTAGGAGATAGGAGACATGGTAACACACGTTACACTCCTGTTACTCTACGTATTAGGAGATAGGAGACATGGTAACACGCGTTACACTCCAGTTACTCTACGTATTAGGAGATAGGAGACATGGTAACACACGTTACACTCCTGTTACTCTGCATGCTAGGAGAGAGGAGACATGGTAACACACGTTACACTCCTGTTACTGTACGTGCTAGGGGATAGGAGACATGGTAACACACGTTACACTCCTGTTACTGTACATGCTAGGGGATAGGAGACATGGTAACACACGTTACACTCCTGTTACTGTACATGCTAGGGGATAGGAGACATGGTAACACATGTTACACTCCTGTTACTGTACGTGCTAGGAGAGAGGAGACATGGTAACACACGTTACACTCCTGTTACTCTACGTGCTAGGAGATAGGAGACATGGTAACACACGTTACACTCCTGTTACTCTACGTGCTAGGAGATAGGAGACATGGTAACACACGTTACACTCCTGTTACTGTACGTGCTAGGAGAGAGGAGACATGGTAACACACGTTACACTCCTGTTACTCTACGTGCTGGGAGATAGGAGACATGGTAACACACGTTACACTCCTGTTACTCTACGTGCTAGGGGATAGGAGACATGGTAACACACGTTACACCCCTGTTACTGTACGTGCTCTCGTATTGGGCGGTTTTTTCCTAATCTTTAACCTTTGACCTCGGGCCAGAGTGGGCTTTTTTTGGGCCTCCCCCAAACTGCATCAAACGGGGATATACAGAAAACGATTGTAATCAGTCTCCTTCTTCCTTCCATCAGTCTCCTTCTTCCTTCCATCAGTCTCCTTCTTCCTTCCATCAGTCTCCTTCTTCCTTCCATCAGTCTCCTTCTTCCATCAGTCTCCTTCTTCCTTCCATCAGTCTCCTCCTTCCTTCCATCAGTCTCCTTCTTCCTTCCATCAGTCACCTCCCTCCTTCCATCAGTCTCCTTCTTCCTTCCCTCAGTCTCCTTCTTCCTTCCATCAGTCTCCTCCTTCCTTCCATCAGTCTCCTCCTTCCTTCCGTCAGTCTCCTTCTTCCTTCCATCAGTCTCCTTCTTCCTTCCCTCAGTCTCCTCTTTCCTTCTATCAGTCTCCTCCTTCCTTCCATCAGTCTCCTTCTTCCTTCCCTCAGTCTCCTCTTTCCTTCCCTCAGTCTCCTTCTTCCTTCCATCAGTCTCCTCCTTCCTTCCATCAGTCTCCTTCTTCCTTCCCTCAGTCTCCTCTTTCCTTCCATCAGTCTCCTCCTTCCTTCCATCAGTCTCCTTCTTCCTTCCCTCAGTCTCCTCTTTCCTTCCCTCAGTCTCCTTCTTCCTTCCATCAGTCTCCTCCTTCCTTCCATCAGTCTCCTTCTTCCTTCCCTCAGTCTCCTCTTTCCTTCCATCAGTCTCCTCCTTCCTTCCCTCAGTCTCCTTCTTCCTTCCATCAGTCTCCTTCTTCCTTTCCTCAGTCTCCTCTTTCCTTCCATCAGTCTCCTCCTTCCTTCCATCAGTCTCCTTCTTCCTTCCCTCAGTCTCCTCCTTCCTTCCCTCAGCCTCCTTCTTCCTTCCATCAGTCTCCTCCTTCCTTCCATCAGTCTCCTTCTTCCTTCCCTCAGTCTCCTCTTTCCTTCCATCAGTCTCCTCCTTCCTTCCATCAGTCTCCTTCTTCCTTCCCTCAGTCTCCTCTTTCCTTCCCTCAGTCTCCTTCTTCCTTCCATCAGTCTCCTCCTTCCTTCCATCAGTCTCCTTCTTCCTTCCCTCAGTCTCCTCTTTCCTTCCATCAGTCTCCTCCTTCCTTCCATCAGTCTCCTTCTTCCTTCCATCAGTCTCCTCCTTCCTTCCATCAGTCTCCTTCTTCCTTCCCTCAGTCTCCTCTTTCCTTCCATCAGTCTCCTCCTTCCTTCCATCAGTCTCCTCCTTCCTTCCCTCAGTCTCCTTCTTCCTTCCATCAGTCTCCTTCTTCCTTCCATCAGTCTCCTCCTTCCTTCCCTCAGTCTCCTCCTTCCTTCCATCAGTCTCCTTCTTCCTTCCATCAGTCTCCTCCTTCCTTCCCTCAGTCTCCTTCTTCCTTCCATCAGTCTCCTTCTTCCTTCCATCAGTCTCCTTCTTCTTTCCATCAGTCTCCTCTTTCCTTCCATCAGTCTCCTTCTTCCTTCCATCAATCTCCTCTTTCCTTCCCTCAGTCTCCTCCTTCCTTCCCTCAGTCTCCTCCTTCCTTCCGTCAGTCTCCTCCTTCCTTCCATCAGTCTCCTTCTTCCTTCCATCAGTCTCCTTCTTCTTTCCATCAGTCTCCTCCTTCCTTCCCTCAGTCTCCTCCTTCCTTCCCTCAGTCTCCTTCTTCCTTCCATCAGTCTCCTTCTTCCTTCCATCAGTCTCCTTCTTCTTTCCATCAGTCTCCTCTTTCCTTCCATCAGTCTCCTTCTTCCTTCCATCAATCTCCTCTTTCCTTCCCTCAGTCTCCTCCTTCCTTCCCTCAGTCTCCTCCTTCCTTCCGTCAGTCTCCTCCTTCCTTCCATCAGTCTCCTTCTTCCTTCCATCAGTCTCCTTCTTCTTTCCATCAGTCTCCTCCTTCCTTCCCTCAGTCTCCTCCTTCCTTCCATCAGTCTCCTTCTTCCTTCCATCAGTCTCCTCCTTCCTTCCATCAGTCTCCTCCTTCCTTCCATCAGTCTCCCTCTTCCTTCCATCAGTCTCCTTCTTCCTTCCATCAGTCTCCTCCTTCCTTCCCTCAGTCTCCTTCTTCCTTCCCTCAGTCTCCTCCTTCCTTCCATCAGTCTCCTTCTTCCTTCCATCAGTCTCCTCCTTCCTTCCATCAGTCTCCATCCTACCTTTTCAAATGTGAGGAGATACATACCGTGAAGCCACCTGGAAACAGGTGGGACCCAGTCATCAACACCACACACCACTCCAGAAAGAAAGAAGATAATGACGAAGGAAAATGAAAATGAGAATAAGAATGCTGGTGTTTTTCTCCCCTGTTGGTGTGACAGACTAGGGGGGAAAAAGAAATAAGGTGACACAAGGGAGAAATAATGAAGAGTTTACGTGAAAATGTGATGTTGAAATACGTATATGCATATATATATATCCCAGAGCTGGCACTACTCTTCTTCTTCTGCACACACACACACACGCACACACACACACACACACACACAACACACACACACACACAACACAGACACACACACACACCAACAAGTGTTTGAAACACCTGTCACCCAGCCCAGTCTTGTAAAACTAATCCCGCCTTCAAGAAATGCACCAGGTTGTCCCTCTGGGTTGTGAAATATATATTTATATCGTAATTATGACCCACATTTTGCCTGCTGGTCACATCACCTGGACATAATGACGATGTCAATATTTAAAAGAATGTTATTTACGGCCCCTCCTCTTTTTTTCTCCTCACATTCGCAAAATGTGGGGCAAACTCTTCATATATCAGGGGATAAAATTTTGGAATTCATTTGACTTTACTGTGTGTGTGTGTGTGTGTGTGTGTGTGTGTGTGTGTGTGTGTGTGTGTCTGGGTAAAAAAATGCTCTTACAAATATAAACTCAATTGTCCAGCATTTTTAACTCTCATGTGATTAGTTACAATTAGTGGGCCCAGCATTAGTGGCGGCACTTTGAACATTTGAAATAACCTATTTTAAAAAAAAAATTAGACGAGAATGTGTTACTATTTTATAGTTCTACAATGTTTTTCTGATGAATAGAGAAGACATGGGTCTTATTATGTTCCCAGGGAGACAGACTCTGGTTTTCCTTGATCGCCTTCTCTCTCTCTCTCTCTCTCTCTCTCTCTCTCTCTCTCTCTCTCTCTCTCTCTCTCTCTCTCTCTCTCTCTTTTGTCTTCGGTCGGTCAGAATTCGACAGAAGAATGTTCATTGTTGATGTTCGGGTTTCCATATTTGAGGTTGTGTCTAAGCTAGAGAGTTAAGTGCGTGGTCCTGGGAGCCACTGAACCAAGGAGATCATGTCCCCACTGAAGAAGTTCAGGTGGGTGATGCTCTCACTTGACCTTACCCCAGAACTTTGAGTGCATAAACTGTCTGGTGTGGGTGTTGGTAGACGTGGTGGTCCATGTAGTAAAGTCACTTCCCATAAGTATAAAAGTGTCGTACAGCCATATTACTCTCTTTAAGTAACACTACTTAAGTATGAAGGTGCCATAAGGTCATTGTAACCATTTTAAGGTAACATTACTTCGATATTAAGGTGTCATAAGGCCATATTACCCGTATTAAGATAATACCACCTAAATATTAAGGTGTCATAAGGCCATATTAGCCTTTTTAAAGTAATACCACCTAAATATTAAGGCGTCATAAGGCCATATTAGCCTTTTTAAAGTAATACCACCTAAATATTAAGGTGTCATAAGGCCATATTACCCGTATTAAGATAATACCACCTAAATATTAAGGTGTCATAAGACCATATTACCCGTTTTAAAGTAATACCACCTAAATATTAAGGTGTCATAAGGCCATATTAGCCTTTTTAAAGTAATACCACTGAAACATAATAGTGTCACACGGTCACTTTAGCCGTTTGAAGTAACACCACCTCATTAGAATGGTGCCTTACGATCGTAGTAACGGGTTTTAATGTAACACCACGTCAGTGATAATGGATGCCTGTCATATAAGTAAGAGAAAATAACCACAAAACCCCGGAGTCCGGAACCCGGGTCAGTATACATAACAAGCCTGAGGAAACCATCATGGTTCACTGAGAGCCGGGGAGGAGGAGAAACTTAGGGAAACTTCGTCGACAAATATCGGCAAAGTTGACCTTATTAGCCAGAGTTTGTGGAGGTCAGGGAGGAGGAGGAGGAAGGAAGGTGGTGTGGCCATGGTCCTAGGCGACCTAACCTAACCCGTCTTGGAGGCACGAGACACTGGACGCCTAAGAGTGAGTGAGGGTTTTGGTAGCGACCGACCGACTGGTTCACATCCCTCACAAGGCCGACCCGTGTGGTTCACATCCCTCACAAGGCCGACCCGTGTGGTTCACATCCCTCACAAGGCCGACCCGTGTGGTTCACATCCCTCACAAGGCCGACCCGTGTGGTTCACATCCCTCACAAGGCCGACCCGTGTGGTTCACATCCCTCACAAGGCCGACCCGTGTGGTTCACATCCCTCACAAGGTCGACCCGTGTGGTTCACATCCCTCACAAGGCCGACCCGTGTGGTTCACATCCCTCACAAGGCCGACCCGTGTGGTTCACATCCCTCACAAGGCCGACCCGTGTGGTTCACATCCCTCACAAGGCCGACCCGTGTGGTTCTGGCGTGGGTAAACTTCTCTCTTCATTGATCGGGAAAGAGATATATGGTGTACGATTATTGACATTATTATTATTATTATTATCATCATTAATATTATTATTATTATTATTATTATTATTATTATGATGATGATGATGATGATTGTTATTATTATTATTATCATGATCATTATCATTATTATTATTATTATTATTATTATTATTATTATTACCATTATTATTATTATTATTATTATTATTATTATTATTATTATTATTATTATTATCATTATTACTATTATTATTATTATTATTATTATCATTATTATTATTATTATTATTATTATTATTATTATTATTATTACCATTATTATTATTATTATTATTATTATTATTATTATTATTATCATTATTACTATTATTATTATTATTATTATTATTATTATTATTATTATCATTATTATTATTATTATCATTATTATTATTATTATTATTATTATTATTATTACATGGGACAGAGGAGTAAGAATACTGCTCATGGATCTCATACGTGGCGGTGGCGGGAACCAGAGAGGGACGGAGATGGTTGAGGATGTGTGTGTGTGTGTGTGTGTGTGGCTTCAGGAGATGGTTGAGGATGTGTGTGTGTGTGTGTGTGTGTGGCTTCAGGAGATGGTTGAGGATGTGTGTGTGTGTGTGGCTTCAGGAGATGGTTGAGGATGTGTGTGTGTGTGGCTTCAGGAGATGGTTGAGGATGAGTGTGTGTGTGTAGGGCTTCAGGAGATGGTTGAGGATGTGTGTGTGTGAGTGTGGGGCTTCAGGAGATGGTTGAGGATGTGTGTGTGTGGGGGGGGGGGGGGGGGCTTCAGGAGATGGTTGAGGATGAGTGTGTGTGTGGGGCTTCAGGAGATGGTTGAGGATGTGTGTGTGTGTGGGGGGCTTCAGGAGATGGTTGAAGATGTGTGTGTGTGTGTGTGTGTGTGTGTGTGGCTTCAGGAGATGGTTGAGGATGAGTGTGTGTGTGGGGCTTCAGAAGATGGTTGAGCATGTGTGTGTGTGTGGGGCTTCAGGAGATGGTTGAGGATGTGTGTGTGTGGCCTCAGGAGATGGTTGAGGATGTGTGTGTGTGTGGCTTCAGGAGATGGTTGAGCATGTGTGTGTGTGTGGCGCTTCAGGAGATGGTTGAGGATGTGTGTGTGTGTGTGTGTGTGTGGGGCTTCAGGAGATGGTTGAGGATGTGGGGATCAGGTTGTTTGCTCTGGAGGAACCGCGCGCGAAAGACCACTTCAAGAGAATTGTTTGTGTGTGGAATTTATAGATCCGGAGAAAGCTTATATGATAGTCTTGATAAGGGATACTCTTGTGTTCTAAGCTGCTGTGACTGTACGTGCATGGCTGTCCGGGGGTGGCGAGTGGTTTCTGTGAAGGGATTAAAGGCGTGTTCGCGTGTAGGGAGAGAGGAAGGGATCGGATGGCCTCAGGTGAAGACTGGTCTCCAGCAGAGGGAATCCAATGTCATCATGGCTTTTTGATCTCTTTGTGAATGGGGTGGTTAGGGAGGTGAATGTGGTGGTCGTGGAGGCAGAGGCACATTTGCATTGGCAGGTCTGTCGTGGGTGCCATTTGCAGTTTGCTGATGACACCGCCTTGGTGGCTGGCTGGCTCAGAGCTGAGCGACACAGCTGCTGAAGTTGGCGTTTCAAGTTTGGGGAGGAGAAACTTGTGAGTTAATGTGACTTAAACGTAAGGTTGTAAAGTTTCGCAGGGGAAAGCGACAGGATGGTTGGAGTGTAGGTTTGAATGGAGAGCACCTGGAGGTTTTAGGTACACGGGGGAGTGGACGTGGCGGAGAATGGAACTATGGAAGGTGAAGCAAGGCGTAGGGTGGGGTTAGAGGGCCAAAGTCCTGATCATAGACAGTGTGGAGAGTGGGGGGGGGGGGGGATTGTCACTCTGTGAGGGCAAAGATGGGTACGTGTGATGGTATGGTAGTCCCATTATGTGTGGCTTGAGCCATAGATAAGGAAGTCCGGAAGAATGTGAATGAGTTGGAAATGAAATGCTTGAGGACATTGGCGGGTGTAAGGAGGGCTGACCGAGTAAGAATGACTAGAAAATAGAGAGATATTGTGGTGAGAAGAGTGTAGTTAAGAGAGGTGAAGAGGGCGCGCTGAAACAGTATGGGCATTTGGAGAGGATGAGTGAGGAGGGACTGACTCAGACGGCATGTGTCTGAACTGGAGGGAACAAGGAAAAGAGGGAAACCACATTGGAGATGGAAGGATGGAGCGAAGGATGCTTTGAGTGACCCGAGGCCTGAGCATGCTGCAGGAGGTCGTGAGGTATTGAACTGATTGAAACGATGTGGTATACAGGGGGCGACGTGTCATCAGTAGGCTGAACCAGGGCATATGAAGCGGTCAGAGGAAAGTACAGAAAGGTCTGTCGGGCTTGGCTGTAGACACGGGGCTATGGTTTCGATGAATTGTATATGACAGCTAGAGTGGATGGGAGTAAATGAGGCCATACATTGTTCGTGGCGCTACCTCCCTAAGCGGGAAACAGCAAATGAATATGGAATATATATATATATATATATATATATATATATATATATATATATATATATATATATATATATATATTATTTTCATATTTTACTTTGTCGCTGTCTTCCGCGTTAGCGAGGTAGCGCAAGGAAACCTCGAGTGGGTGTGTCTGTCGTGTCGAGTGGTGGACGTGGCCAGCTTCCTTAGAGGTGCAGGAGCCCCATAAAGATAGATGGGACTCCTGGGGTAGGAAGTAGATAAGTGTCCCAGCCAAAGCCAGGTACCCACTCATCGACCAGCCCCGAGGGGAGGATGAGCAGCTGGGTTGGCTGATTTTTGCTTGTTTACACTTTAGCATATTCGATGTTTTTGTGTCTTTTTTTTTTTATATAATGTATGTTATATAAATGGGTGGTCGGTCTCCTGGAGTGGGTGGTGGGCCGCCTGGAGTGGGTGGTGGGCCACCTGGAGTGGGTGGTGGGCCACCTGGAGTGGGTGGTGGGCCACCTGGAGTGGGTGATCGGTCTCCTGGAGTGGGTGGTGTGCCACCTGGAGTGGATGGTCGGTCTCCTGGAGTGGGTGGTGTGCCACCTGGAGTGGGTGGTCGGTCTCCTGGAGTGGGTGGTGGGCCACCTGGAGTGGGTGGTCGGTCCCCTGGAGTGGGTGGTGGGCCACCTGGAGTGGGTGGTGGGCCACCTAGGAATCACCTGATGATAAAGTCTGCCAATAACACACACACACACACACACACACACACACACACACACACACACACACACACCACCTGGACTGTCTCATGTCATGTCTTATAGGATGTAACGTCTGTGAGTAAACCCTGGTGGTTTACCTTAGGTCATCTGCCTCGGTTTACCTCTGTAGTAGAAGCATGTTCTCATTAGCATACTTGTATATATATATATATATATATATATATGTTAGAATCGGGTTATAACTCTAGCTTTTTTCCCCTTTGCAGGTGAGTGAATGGGTGGCATGGTCAGCGGTAGGGTGGCTCCACCATCCAGTGTGGGAGGGAGATGGGATGGACGGACGGTCGGGCGACCTGCTGCTCTGGCTGTGGGAAGGTAAACTATAGTGATTCATGAACACGCTGGTCGACTAGACCTTAAGATAGAAGGACGTCATGTGGGTCTGGTATATATATATATATATATATGTGATTATTGCCCTGCCTTGCGCTCTCTCTCTCTCTCTCTCTCTCTCTCTCTCTCTCTCTCTCTCTCTCTCTCTCTCTCTCTCTCTCTCTCTCTCTCTCCTTCTACCTGCCTCCTGTGTGATGATCTGTTTTCTCTCTCTCTCTCTCTCTCTCTCTCTCTCTCTCTCTCTCTCTCTCTCTCTCTCTCTCTCTCTCTCTCTCTTCCCCTCGTGTGTGTGTGTCTGTGTGTGTGTGTGACCAGTCTACCTCAGGTCTACCCGACATCTACCTGCCTGGTGTATGTGTGAGGACTCTACCCTGTGCTCTGCCCCACGCCAGCTGAACTCGCCCGTGTCTGGCAAAAGCTGATTGAATCGTGAAATTTCCAATCTGCGCTCCCGGCTCACGGCTCCCAGCTCCCGGCTCACGGCTCCCAGCTCACGGCTCACGGCTCCCAGCTCGCGGCTCCCAGCTCACGGCTCCCAGCTCACGGCTCCCAGTTCGCGGCTCCTAGCTCACGGCTCACGGCTCCCAGCTCACGGCTCCCAGCTCCCGGCTCACGGCTCAGAGCTCACGGCTCCCAGCTCACGGCTCCCAGCTCACGGCTCCTTGTATCCTCTGTGTCTCCTTGGCCCTGAGTTGTCATACGTGTTGTATGTGTGCCTTTCGCCGATGAGTATCATGTACATATATGTGTCCCCTCCGTGGCGGGACGTATGACCTGCGTCTGGGCAGGGGTTGGGGGGAGGGGGGGAGCGTGTCCCCGCGGTACCAGGCTGGGGACACATGACGTATGTGTCCCCAGCCTGGACCACAGCAGCACACACACACACACACACACACACACACACACGTACGTCTCATTGTGCTGGTCTCCAACACCCTGGCTTATGTATCCCTCTGTGTGCTCCTGTCTTGTGGTATTGACCGCGACTCTCCTGCTGACTCTCTGACTCTCCTGCTGACTCTCTGACTCTCCTGCTGACTCTCTGACTCTCCTGCTGACTCTCTCACTGTCCTGCTGACTCTAACTCTCCTGCTGACTCTCTCATTGTCCTGCTGACTCTCTCACTGTCCTGCTAACTCTCTGACTCTCCTGCTGGCTCTCTGACTCTCCTACTGACTCTCTGACTCCCCTGCTGACTCTCTCACTTTCCAGCCCACGTTCTATACCACTCTCACTTTCCCCACTGTCTTTTCTCATCCTACTCTCACGTTTCTAGCCACTTTCAGTTTCCTGCTCACCCTCGTTTTCCTCGCCACTCTCACTTTCCAGCTCACACTCTCACATTCCATCACACACTCTCACTTCAGCCCACACTCTCACTTCAGCCCACACTCTCACTTTCCAGCTCACACTCTCACATTCCATCACACACTCGTTTTCCAGCTCTCTCTCTCTCTCTCTCTCTCTCCCTCTCTCTCTCTCTCTCTCTCTCTCTCTCTCTCTCTCTCTCTCTCTCTCTCTCTCTCTCTCTCTCTCGTGCTTCATCTTCCCTGATCATCCTCACCCTCCCGTTCACTTTCTCATGTTGTCATTGTCCCCCCCCCTCCCCTTCCTTGTGCCCAGCCTCACTTTCCCCCGTAGCTTCCTGTGGCGTCAGCGCCCATCTGTGAGCCTCGCTATGATGTTGATTACCCGCGCCATCCCAGGCTGTGGTCCTCCTGCCTCTCCGGACCAGCAGGCTGTCATGTCCCATTACCCCGCGCACCACACCGCCCTCCTGTATTAGCGCAAACCCCTTTTGAGTACGCCGGTTCGACCCTTGTGTGTGTGTGTGTGTGTGTGTGTGTGTGTGTGTGTGTGTGGTGACCTGACCCAGAGCCAGCGTCATGGTGTGGTAGTGGATGTTTGGCCCCTCATAGTGATAGGTCATGACCACTAGTGTGCAGAAGGAGGGGGGGGGGAAGTGAGGAGGCTGTGGTCCGCCACCTTGTGGGTCTCTAGTGTGAAGGGGGAGGGGCTGTGGTCCGCCACCCTTTGGGTCTCTAGTGTGCAGAGGGAGGAGCTGTGGTCCGCCACCCTGTGGGTCTGTAATGTGCAGAGAAAGGGACTGTGGTCGTCCATCCTGTGGGTCTCTAGTGTGCACAGGGAGGGACTGTGGTCCGCCACCCTGTGGGTCTGTAATGTGCAGAGGGAGAGACTGTGGTCCGCCACCCTGTGGGTCTCTAGTGTGCAGAGGAGGGGCTGTGGTCCGCCACCCTTTGGGTCTCTAGTGTGCAGAGGGAGGGGGAGGGGGGAAGCGAGGAGCTGTGGTCCGTTGCCATGTAGGCAACACTAGATATTTGGTTGAGGCAAAAAGACCTGCTGGCCTTTACTGCTGATGCCGTCACCGGAGGGCTAATATAGACGGGAGGTCTATAAGGTGGAGGGGAGAGAGAGAGAGAGAGAGAGAGAGAGAGAGAGAGAGAGAGAGAGAGAGAGAGAGAGAGAGGTCTGGTGAAGACACAGTCTTCACTCAAACCACTAGGTGTGTATCGTACCAGTTATATGGGATAGGCTCCGTGCCGTCCAGAACTACCACTCTAGGACGAGGGATCTCTCGTGACTGGAGGTGGTGGTGGAGGGGTTCCTCCCGAACCTGTCTAGACGGGATTCAGGGGTTGTGTACGAGACAGTAGGAAGCCTCTAGTGTGTTGATTGTAACTGCGTTTTCAATTTCCAGTTTTTCTTTAGAACACTAACACATATACACACTCAGCCGTATATATATATATATATATATATATATATATATATATATATATATATATATATATATATATATGATATTAACCTCCTTTCAAAACATCTCATTCTCCCTGAAGGAGGTTGATAGTGTGCAAAAACAAAAGAACAAGTGGGAACATCGGTGAAGGATGCAATTGGAGAAGAGGTAACTGGTGGTGATGAAGTGAGGAGGAGATGGAGTGGCTCATGTGTGATGGATGAGGAGGAAGACCAGGTGGGGGAAGCGTAGGTGAGTTGTGGAAAGAATTAGCACATTCGTGCCCTCTGGGCCCCTCTATCGACTGCTTGCTCCTCAGGGGTCTACCACACCCTCCCCTCCACATTGTCTTGCCTTCTCACCCTGGCCTCCACACCCTCCCTCACCACCATCACGCCCTCCCTGGCCACCACACCCTCCATCACTACCACTACATCCTCCTGGCTACCACACCGTCATTGCCCTCTTGCTCCATGGCCAAAGCACCCTGAATGACGGAATGTCATTGTTCGGCGGTTCCAACCACTCATCGCCACCATTTAACTCCTCTTCGTACCTTTCCATATTGCCGACACAACCTTTCTGCTCTACACTAACTTAATTTTTCCAGTCACAAGAACCCCAGTAGCCAGCAGTTTCTAACTTGCTGAGGAGATGAATAGATTATCGGCGGCTGTGTATGGAGGCTAGTGCGTCTGTCAGCTTCCTTGACGTGTCTAAAGCTGTAAATGGGGGGTTAGTCCTCGTGCGTCCGACAGCTCTCCTAGACACGTACGTAGACAGACAAGCCCGCCTCTTTTTTTTTTTTGTGCTATTGATGAAAGCTGCGTAGATGTCTTTTGAGTTCAAGTCCCAAGGGTCTACACGGAGAATTTTAGAGACGACAGTGTAGCTGGACGATTTGAGGATGGTATTGACCTGTTCCTTGTTGATCAGCTTATCGTCCAGGGTGACGCAGAGTTCCTTTGGTGGGGCTAGACACCTGGGAGGGGACTCGGAGGGGACTAGGGAATAAGACATCACTGGGGGAAGGGGGACGTGGTTTTGAGATGAAGGTGATGTGTTCGATCCCGGTTAGTTTGTAGGTAGTCAAGTGGCCGACGATAATCAGTTCTTGGAGGTGGACCAGAGATGGTCCTGAAGGACGACGTGGTCAAGAGGGCTGTTGTCAAAGCCGACACCAGCGGCAGGAGTCGTCGACTGCTGAGAAGACGCATCCTTCAGGCCATCATTGATAAGGACGAGGAAGCACAAGGCTCCTCCCCATTTTCGTGGGTTGTCGCAGAAGGCTCCTCCCCATTTTCGTGGGTTGTCGCAGAAGGCTCCTCCCCATTTTCGTGGGTTGTCGCTGAAGGCTTCTCCCCATTTTCGTGGGTTGTCGCTGAAGGCTCCTCCCCATTTTCGTGGGTTGTCGCAGAAGGCTCCTCCCCATTTTCGTGGGTTGTCGCTGAAGGCTCCTCCCCATTTTCGTGGGTTGTCGCAGAAGGCTCCTCCCCATTTTCGTGGGTTGTCGCAGAAGGCTCCTCCCCATTTTCGTGGGTTGTGGGATGTCGCAGGTCAGAGACTAAAGGTCCTTTGACATTAATATCCTCCTCCTTTTTTTTTTTTCATCCCAGGACCTAATGATTGTACAGGAGAAGGTGGGGAATTGTAGTACGATTTTATAGTGGAGAATTTTATTTTTCAACCATTTCGATCTATCCTTCAACCATTTCGATCTATCCTGATAGATTCTATGCTGGCGTACTTCACATTAGTACATGGTTTTTTTCTCCCGTCTTTTTTCTTTTTTTCCCTGCCTTGGGGAAATGGGGAGGAAGAGGGTAGAGCCTTCGCACTGTTCTGTCCTTAATTCATCCACCGAGATCAGAGATGTGAAGGAATTGAGGTATGAAGAGATGAGCTGATGATTCTCTCTCTCTCTCTCTCTCTCTCTCTCTCTCTCTCTCTCTCTCTCTCTCTCTCTCTCTCTCTCTCTCTGTCCCATGTTTTCCCATGAACAGAGGGTCGCTGGGGATCTCCACAGCCTGACGACCATCTCCTGTGGCAAGGAGGTCTAGAGGCCTCACCATCATATGATGGTGGTCTGGATGACTTAGGTCGAAAGCTTCGGTGAAATCAATGGAGGTGAGAGCCAAAAAGGGGAGGGAGGGGAGAGGAGGGATGGGTCGTCCTTTGCGTCTGATTGTTTCGGTGTTTGGTGGTCCGGGAAGTGTGATGCGAGTCGATGGGAGTAGTTGGAAGGAGGAGGAGGAAGAGGAAGAAGGAGGGAGAGGAGGTGGTCATCGTGCTGCTGCTGTAGGTTGCTGTGGAACTCGTGTGTGTGACCTGTTCGTCTACGGTTGAAGCTTGTTTACATCTGTCACCCGTCGATGACTGGTTGCCACTGAACATTTGCCGCTCAAACTGTTAGTTGGATGTGTTTTGAGTCTGAACATGTGTCGGGTATCAGTTAGCGGACGTTTAGAGTCTGAACATGTGTGGGAAGTCAGAGCTACAGATGTAAGGGAACAGGTCACGCGTCTCGGACGTCCAACACCTCTCCCTCAGGTGTTGGGTAAACATCTGTCGGCTGCTGGGATTATGAGAACATCTGCTAGCTACCACGAGGGGGGGGGGTAAGAGGGGGGGTGGGGGGTGATGAAGGGGAGGTGGAGCGGGTGCTCGGAAGTGAACACCTGTCGCCTGCCACGTGATGTGACCGAAGAAACTCGTGGCTGAACATCTGTCATACTGGCGGGAAGATGAGCGTGACGCCACCTGTCAACCGTCGGGAGATGAATGTACCGAACCCAGCCATCCCTCCCTCCTTCCCTCCTTCCCTCCCTCCTTTCCCTCCTTCCCTCCCTCCCTCCCTCCCTCCCTCCCCCTGAACATTTGTCAGCCGTCAAGGGTCTGAGTTGGGGTTTGGGGCGGGGCTGATATATGTATATATATATGTATATGTATCTGTCAGTACTGTCAGTTCATTCTAATTATGCTCCATCTGTTGAGTGTTTCGTGTGACTAAACGCTCGTAGTTAATGGTATGCCAAAGCCCCATGGTGAACGCCAGGTCTGGTTAGGGTAGGGTAGGGTAGGGTAGGTAGGTCAGACGAGGGCCTGGACGGTGTTTCGACCGCCCTGTTGACTCTCTCTCTCTCTCTCTCTCTCTCTCTCTCTCTCTCTCTCTCTCTCTCTCTCTCTCTCTAGGGGGGGTTAGGAGGGAGGAAGGGAAAC